>NW_006775372.1:3065979-3095657 GCF_000442215.2 Lipotes vexillifer
TTCCCTGAATCAGCGACCAGAAGTAACCCCCCGGGGGGAAGACCATGCATTCACCCGCGCTCTCTCTGCTTTCCAAGTTAAATAATATCCATTTATTCAGTGACTCTCTGAGCCTCTCACTATGTCTCAAGCACTGTTCCAGACACTGTGTCGCAATAATAGACAAAATAAAGGCTCCACCCTCTGGAGGTTACTTATTCATAGGTGGAGATGTTTGCATCACTCTAGACAACGATATTCAGTCGTACAGTTTGCATTTCCTTATTGCATGAGCTTCTCTTTTCAACAAATATTCAACCAATGAACTCTTCTAGTTCCAAAGAATGCTAAGAATGAGGGCTTTTTTAAATGTTGAACTTGCCTACCCAGCTTCTTGACACTGTGCTGAGTAAGTTCAAAAGCAGTGAACGCTTTGACAGCAAGCAGGGGAGGGCACCTTGAGGAGCCCGGATCGGGGGCTGTAGGGCCAAGGTCTCCCATCACCAGGTAGCACTGGGGACCATCTGGGTGGTGCAGCTTTATTGCAATCAGTCTCTCAGCAGAGAAGGGGCCCTGCTTGGGGTCACCTGCGGTGGTGAGCCACAGGGTTTAATCACAGCTGTCAAGTCTGGAGTGGTCTAAGTGGCGACCCCCTGATGATCAGTAAAATAAAACAGGGTTCATCAAGTCGACTGTTGCTCAGAGCTGTGAGAATGGCCTTGCGTGCTGTCCACCTTTGGACCTGCCTCGCTGGTGCTGAGGGTGGACAGCCACTGCAGCCCAGCCCGGTGGACACGGCTGGGTTTCATCTCAGCCAAGCCGTTGGTGAACCAGAGCCCAGCACTTAAGGGAAGCTCTGGGAACCAAGGGCTTTGCTTCAGGTGATGAGAGTGGGGGCGAGAGGTTCCCGCCAAGGGGTAGCATCCCCTGTGGGAAGCCGAGGTGCCTCCCTGAATGCCCCGTTCACACTGGGCAAGCGAGGCGGCTTGCTGGGCCCTTCCCACGTCCTCAGTCACTGAGTCAGAGGTGACCCGCCCTGAAACGGGGCTATCAGGTGGGAGACTCACAAAACCTCTGCACATCCCATGTTCAGCACTGACAGGAGCCCAGCAGCACGCTGACAGCCGCTCCTCAAAGGGGAGAGCTGGAGACTTCTCCCACCGTTAGTGTCATCTGCTGGGCATGGAGAACCTGCGTGTGTAGCACCAATAGTTCACAAAACCCAGCAGAAGTGAACGATGGCCATGACAATGTTCAGGCGAAGATGACTGTCTCGCACCTGCCGTCTGGCCACCGGTGACCGTGAGACGCTGTGATTGTGCTGGGAGCCCCACCTCAATTTCAGAGAGGTTAATATGTGTAAAAATAGATGTTCTTGAATCTGTGAACTAGGGGGCAGAGTCCTGCTCATAGCTTGGTTGTGAGGCTGAAATGCACTAATCTTTATTCCGTGCACACAAGCATGGGATGTCATAGGACACACTCAGTGTCATTCTCATTTAAGCCACGCGCTGCTTGCCTGCTTTCTTCTCGGGGCCAGCTGAATTTGTCTGCACCCTGGTACCTTCCATGAAGACAGAAGAGAATATAAGAAAGGAACCCACATCTGTCTTATGATGTTAAAATCCTTTATAGGGTGAAAAATGGAACGAATATCTCTGTAAAATAAAGCTATAAAAATGTGTCAAGAGGGCAATTCTCTTCAAAAACCTTAACCCGATGCCGTGATTTCTAATATGGTACTCGAACACACCTCAACTCTACTTGTAGTCAGTATGACTACAACTGCCACCCTGGTTACAACTCGGCTGTGTTTTCTCTCTATATTCTAAATGTGTGTGCCCATTATTTATTTCCAATCTCACAAGATTTCTAGAAGGTAGTTTAAAAGCAATTATGGAACCATCATCCCAGACTTTGCAATTACACTGACTATTGATTTTTATTTTTCATGGTAAATGACTAGTCTAGTACCTGTGAAATTTAAGTGAAAAAGAAATTGTTGGTTCAAAATAATGTAATGAAACTTGGGACATAAAGATGCTGGTAGATGATTATTAGCTGCGTTTCCAAGCCTAGCATGAACATTAAGTTGATCTACGAGGAATGAATAAAAGAAAACGTGTGGCGCTTTTTATGATGCTATTATAATGTCGATGCTTATAGCTGTATTTATATCTACTTATGAAGCACTGGTAAATGGCTTAAAACATTTTGAGTTTTGTTGCTGTTACCTATCTCACTACATTAAAAATCTCTGCCCTTATAGAGCTATTCGCTATTTCTGCCACTGTATATTGGTAGGACATTTTAACCAAAAATTAGAAAATGTGCTTTTCCTGCTCTACATCCTGTATTCCCTAAGAATAACCAATTAGTTGAATATCTCTTCTAAATATATACTTAGAGTTTATGTGCTTTATTTGCATAATATTCATAAACAGTCAAATTAAGAGGTCACTGGAACTTTATGAAAATATTAGAAAACAGTAAAGTATTAATTGGAGGTTTTACAAATCTTAGCATTTTCTAGTGGGTTCAGCGCCTTCTATTTGACTTGATATGTGTTAAGAAAGAAATCCTACCCAAAGTAATCTACAGATTCAATGCAATCCCTATCAAATTACCAATAGCATTTTTCACAGAATTAGAACAAAAAATTTTATAATTTGTATGGAAACACAAAAAACCCCAAATAGCCAAAGCAATCTTGAGAAAGAAAATCAGAGCTGGAGGAGTCAGGCTCAGACTATACTACAAACCTACAGTCATCAAAACAGTATGGTACTGGCACAAAAACAGAAATATAGATCAATGGAACAGGATAGAAAGTCCAGAGATAAACCCATGCACCTATGGTCACCTAATCTATGACAAAGGAGGCAAGCATATACAATGGAGAAAAGACAGTCTCTTTAATAAGTGATGCTTGGAAAACTGGACAGCTACATGTAAAAGAATGAAATTAGAACACTCTCTAACATCATACACAAAAATAAACTCAAAATGGATTAAAGACCTAAATGTAAGACTGGATACTATTAAACTCCTAGGGGAAAGCATAGGCAGGACACTCTCTGACATAAATCGCGTCAAGATCTTTTTTGATCTACCTCCTAGAGTAATGAAAATAAAAACAAAAATAAATAAATGGGACCTCATTAAACTTAAAAGCTTTTGTACAGCAAAGGAAAGCATAAACAAAATGAAAAGACAACCAACAGAATGGGAGAAAATATCTGCAAACAAAGCAACCAACAAGGGATTAATCTCCAAAATATACAAACAGTTCATGCAGCTCAATATCCAAAAAACGACCCAATCAAACAATAGGCAGAAGATCTAAATAGGCATTTCTCCAAAGCATACAGACAGCCAAAAAGTACGTGAAAAGATGCTCAATATCCCTAATTATTAGAGAAATGCAAATCAAAACTACAGTTAGGTACCACCTCACACTGGTCAGAATGGCTATCATCAAAAAATCTACAAACAGGGCTTCCCTGGTGGCGCAGTGGTTGGGAGTTCACCTGCCGATGCGGGGGACGCAGGTTCGTGCCCCGGACTGGGACGGTCCCACATGCCACGGAGCGGCTGGGCCCGTGGGCCATGGCCGCTGGGCCTGCGTGTCCGGAGCCTGCGCTCCGCGGTGGGAGAGGCCGCAGCAGTGAGGGCCCCGTGTACCGCACACACACACAAAAAATAATCTACAAACAATAAATGCTGGAGAGGGTGTGGAGAAAAGGGAACCCTCCTGGACTGTTGGTGGGAATGTAAATTGGTACAGCCACTATGGAGAACGGTATGGAGATTCCTTAAAAAACTAAAAATAGAGCTACCATATGACCCAGCAATCCCACTCCTGGGCATATATCCAGAGAAAACCATAATTCAGAAAGATACATGTACTACAGTGTTCACTGCAGCACTATTTACAATAACCAGGACATGGAAGCAACCTAAATGTCCATCCACGGAGGAATTGATAAAGAAGATGTGGTACATATATACAATGGAATGTTACTCAGCCATAAAAAAGAATGAAATAATACCATTTGCAGTGACATAGATGGACCTAGAGATTGTCAGACTGAGTGAAGTAAGTCAGACAAAGACAAATATATGATATCGCTTATATGTGGCATCTAAAAAAATGGTACAAATGAACCTATTTACAAAACAGATATAGAGTCACAGATGTAGAAAACAAACTTACGGTTACCAAGCGAGAAGCGGGGGAGGGATAAACTGGGAGATTGGGATTGACATATACACACTACTATATATAAAATAGATAACTGAATAGGACCTACTGTATAGCACAGGGAACTCTACTCAGTACTCTGTAATGACCTATATGGGAATATAATCTAAAAAAGGGTGGATCTATGTATGTGTATAACTGATTCACTTTGCTCTATAACTGATTCACTTTGCTGTGCAGAAACTAACAAAACATTGTAAATCAACTATACTCCAATAAAAATTAATTAAAACAATAAGAAAGAAATCCTAAGTTGTTTCAATGTCTGGTACTTTGGTACTTTAGGGTTATCGTTTAATATTAACTAGTCTGCAAAGGAAATATTATCTGAGTATTCAGATGAGGAAATGAAGGTTCACAGAAGTTAAGCAATTGCCCATTCCCAGTGGGTAAGTGGGGAACTGTTATCCAAACCCAGGTCCAGGTACTCCAAATTCCACACGTTTTGCATTAGACCATCCCTCCAGACACCAAAAATGCAGAAAATGATTTAATAGAAGGAAGAAAGTAATTGGGAGGCAGAATAAATGCACCCATGGCTTCATCTGTAATAACCTGAAGTTAAAGGCTAGCATAAAAATCTTACACAGAAGTGCAAGATTTGTAAGTAAACACCAAGAAGAATGATATTATTTCAGTGAACTGCTCAAAAGACTCATTGCAGTTCAGAGATTAAGTGAACCTACAGGTCAGAAGTTGGGGATGGTGGTGGCAGGTACTGAACGGCTCAAAATGTCCAGAAGCATGGGTCCCTGGACACACAGATGGCCAGAGTACATGGCCACAATCTCTTACACGGAGCAGAGGTCAGGGAATTTTACGGGTGGTCCAAGATTCTAAAACAAGGCCAGCTAATTAGAGCCCAGGAGCCAAATACTGCTTGCCTTCTGTTTCTATAAATAAAGTTTTATTGGAACAAAAAATGAGCCACTTCCACTCATTTGCATACTATCTGTGGCTGCTTTCACACTACACAGACCGAGGTGAGTAGCTGTAACAGAAACCTTATGATGTCACCCAGCTTAGAAGATGGACTACCTGACCTTTATGGAAGGAGTCTGCCCACCCCTAGTGTAAAGCAGAGACCAAGTGTTGGGCAACTGGCATTCTCAATGTGATGGAACCACGTGGCTTGCCTCCTGCCTGTGCACTCTCACCCGAATCTTGCCAACGATATCGTGTTTCACAGCCCTGACACACCTATTCCACAGGTGACCTCTGTTAGCACCTCCTCTGACGCTGCTCTTTTCTGTCCACTACTTTGATAGCTGTCGAGGGGGTCTGGAGGCCTTCACGCCCGCCCTCCCCACTGCTGACCAATGTCAGCAGACTGAGCCCCCAAAGCACAGAGCAGCTCCCCTCCTACACCCCCCATGGCTCCCCGTCACTGTAGATGAGACCCAATCTCTTTTCCTGTCCTCCGGCCCCTCCTGGTTTGCCCGGGCTCCCTCTTGTGTCCTCTCCTTGTTCTGTCCACTCCAGCTCCAGTGCATGTCTTACTTCAAGCTTGTTCCTCCCTCAGAAGGTGAGCAAAGCCATTTTTACACCCAGTCAGCCCTTCATCCTCCAGCACCCGTGCAAGTGCCACCACCGCATTCTTTGCCGCAAGGAAAATAATTGCACAAATTCCAGCAGAAACACCCCGAGTCTGTATGAGAACTGCATTTTGAATGTCATTAAACAAGAAATGACAAATTACCTCAAAATTCTCAGTACGTAAAAGATGGTACATAAGTTGATTTTTATTTCCCTATCATCACTTTAACCAAAAAAAAATTGTAAAATGGCTTGTAATAAGCCAAGAAAAATATGTTTTTGTCAAGTTCTGATTTCTCCATCTCTAGTCACGTATATACTCTCAACCCCCAATCACTCACTGGACCCTGCTTCATTTTTCTTCCTAACACTTATCTCTGCCTGAAATTGTATTCTGTATTTGTACATTTGTTTATTTTATTGTTTGCTCTTTATCTCTAATTAGAATAGAATCTCCATGAAAGAACTTTTTTTTCTATCAAATTTGCCACTCTTGACACACAACAAGAACTCAATATTTATAGAATATTGGGTGAGTTGTCCACGTTTACAGATAAAATATTACTTGATAATACACAGATCCTGTTGTTATGTTGACATAATTTACATCCTTTGGACCAAACTGAAGGGATGATTCTACTTTACAGCTGCCCATACCTCTCCCCATGGTGTGTGATCTGGTGCCCCCTTCCTTCCTTCCTTCCCTCCTTCCTTCCTTCCTTCCTTCCTTCCTCCCTCCCTCGCTTTCTCTCTTTCTTTCGTTCTTTCTTTCTTTGTGATTCTGGAACATTTCTGGTCTGCTTTCTTTTGAGGTCTCTGTCCTTGCAGTGTCCTCTGCCTGAAATACACCAGGGGAAAGAATTTCACGTAAGCGACACTTGCCTCTGTCCAGTTTTTGCTCAGAGGCACGCTCGTCAGGTCATCACCCCCTGCCCTTCACGTCTAAGGCTGGGAACTGCCTCCACCCCAGTCCTCTTGACCCCCTTCCTCTGCTGAACTGGTTTTCCCCTGTGACACTCACCACCCTTTTAAAGTCTAAAAACTGCAGCATAAAATTATCCTTATGTAAACTATAATAATGTGCAATGTAATTATGAATGATATAGAATGCTTATTGTTTATCATGTCTCCCTAAAAGGTAAGCTTCAATAAGGCTCAAGTCTTTGTCAATTTGCTCCATTTCTTGTACCTGTCTGTGTGGGCTGCTATATAAACATACCCTAGCCTGGGAGGCGTAAACAACAAGCATTTGTTTCTCACAGTCTGGAGACTAGAAGTCCAAGATCAAGTACAGGCAGATTCAGTGTCTGGTGAGGGCCCACGTCTTGGTTCATGGATAGCTGCGTTCTCAATATAACTGCACATGGTGGAGGGGTGCAGGAGCTCTCTGGGGTCTCTTTTACGAGGGAGCTAATCCATTCATGAGGGCTCCACCCTATGACCTCATCACTCCCAAAGGCTCCACCTCCTAATACCATCACATTGGGCAATAGCATTGCAACAGAGGAACTTGGCAGCGGGAGGGGCACAAACATTCTGTGTATTGCACTGTCGTCCCCTCCTGGTACTGGGGCTGGTCACCCCAGGCTGGTCCCCAGGCTCTCCAAGGAGCAGGCTTCCAGCTGGGATTGCCCAGTGGGCGGTGCGTCTGGGCTGCTGTGTCTTTTAACAGATCCCAGCGCCTCCAGTTTCCAGCAGGCGGTGCCGGCCCTGGGTTTGGAAATCATTGCTTCCGTCCTGCATTCCATCCCGAGGGGGCTTACTGTTTTTGGAGGTTGTGCTCTGCTTTGCCTTCCCATTCCAGGTTGGCTGTTTAGTTCTTCCATCCCCTGCCATCACCTTCCTGAATTAAGTGCCCTCTGTTTTAAATACTCAGAGTAGTGTCCGATTTCCTGGTAGACCTTGAAATACACATTTACCTTCCTTGTGTTTAATGCCTTCTTGGAAGTCAGGTAGGAGAAAGTGAAGCAAGGCAGTGGCCAGTGATACACTCATGACTCACCACGGACTAAAACCAAGTGACTTAGCCTCTCAGTAGGTTTAGCAGATAAGCTCTGGTTTAATGTTTCCTCCACTATCACAAGAGAGATGCGCTATAAATCACCATTGTAGACAAGAGCTATAATCCGACGTACAGTAGAATCACAGTCATATATGGCAAAGTCATTCATCATGAGGCCTTAATTACATGAAGAGACGCATTAAATTTATCTCTGTGTCCTCATCATCTGCTGCACTTTCCACATTACAGTATAAGATAGCAGAAGAATTCTGACAACCCATGAGCGTCTGAATGAAGAAAAATCCCTCGAGTCTGCAGCATGAAACTGCTGAGGGCAAACGTTTGTACTGATGCATGGGAATCACGAGAGGAAGGCCTTTCTGGTGAATCTCGGGGCACCTGGCAGGCCAAACCCCCAGTAACCACAGCTGTGGTCATTGCCTTCTCCTCAGTCTCTGGACATCTTGGAACAGGCCACAGTGATTGACTGATATTCAGGACAGAGAGAGAAATACTGAGAACCCAGACCTGTATGGGGGAGGTCATCCCCATGGGCTTCCACGCACGTTTCAGGGCACTGGCGTGTCATGGACAAATACTGAAACAGATGCAGGACGCAGAACAGGAGATTTGATGCGGGGCGGGGCGGGGGGTGGGGAGGACAGAAGACAGAGGAATTATTTTACCCTGTCGTCCAGGGTGTTATCGCCAGGTCAAGAAAGATAAGGCAGATTCACTGAGTTCTGGTCCCAGTTTCGCCAGCACATAGCCCCGCACAATCTTAAACACCCCCGTAGCCAAGCCTGGCTCCAGACATTCCTTGGAGAGTTACTACTGCAAGCTTCTGATAGATTCGAGGGAACCGGGCTGTGGACCGTGGAGGCACAGATGCCCCCCTGCTGACACTGAGCAATTCTCTGTAGGAAATGCCTCCACGGTGGTGTCCTGGCACCTCGTGTGTGCTCCACAGGCCGCCCGTGCAAAGGCTGACCACACCCCGACCCACGGGGTCTTGGTGGAAGACCCTGCAATTCCTTTGGGAGCTGATGGAGTGAAGCCTGGGGAGGAGCTGCTATGAGGCACGTTCCCAGCCCTTCCCCTCACCGAGAGTCACTGCTGTGTGTCCCTAGTTTCAGCCACCCACAGCTCAAGGCCTCTGCCATCTGCGTGCTTGAGTTCTTTGCTGTCGAGCGAGACCAGAGTCCTGGGGAGCCAATGCCATGCTGACCTTGCTCCCTGCCTGCATCTATCTGGGCTCCTTGCGTCCCCACTGGCCACGTCCATGGAGGAGTGGCCAGCCCGACCAGCAGACAGAAGACGCTGCAGGCCGTGCTTAGCGATGGCAGGACCACATGGTGGTTTCATCTGGGCTTGCACCCTCTGTTAATGGACTCCGGTGCCCCATGCTGGGGTCCCGATGCTCCGTAGCACAGGCTGTCATGGCTTACCACAATTATGTAGGATGTCCTCTCAGTGACATAGCCACAAGTACCTTGTGCTCTTTTTCGATGGTTTGCAAACTTCTCCCATGGGTCTGCAGGTCAGGATTCTCCTTGTGCAGCCCCGGAACTTGTATGCACCATTCACTAGGCAATTATGTGGTAAAACAGTTGATGCCACGAGATCCTTGTATGGCTCCAAGTGTATGAGGTGACTCTACTAACTGTCCTCAATTATATCAAATTCAAAGATAGTTCCTTAGGAACAAAAAGTGAGGTCATGAAATGTAGAGACCAAGAATACGTTGTATTTCGTCACAGAGTGCATAGCTTACACATGTACTGAACAGAAACTTCTCCTCGACTCCAAATATAAAGCCCTCTGAACAGCCCCAGAAGCAGGAACAGCATGAGGGAAAGTATTTGGATCTAGCTGCAGAGTATTTTACTTTTGCCCCGTAAGCCCTTTTCTTACGATAGCTTTACAGTAAATAAATACAAGTGTTAGCTTTTCCAGCGGTCACTGTCATGTGTTTTCAATCATGGCTCTTGTTAGTTTTGAATTCTATAAGAACTCAAATTCATTTTTAATTATAACATGGTTGTCCTCTGGCTAAGTACAACCCAGATGTGATAATATTGGGAATAAAAAGCAGATTTCTCCACCATAGCCTAAATATGCTCCTATCATAAAACATATCTGATCCCGAATGTCTCGGGCGCTTCAGTGACTGTAGCCGGGCTTTGCACGCTCTGCCAAAGCGAAGACAAGAAGCACAATTACGGGTGCCACCCGGTGTCCTCACAGAACAAGGGGGACCTGCCTCCGTCTTCATCATGACTGTGACCAGGGACATCTTCTCTAGTCACGCTAGGTCAAGGAGGTTTAGTGCAAGCGCGGTCTGAATTTCCTGGTTCCTCTTTTCAGAATCACAAGTTCCGAAAGGAAGATAGAAAGAGAGAGAAGGAAAGAAAGAAAGGAAGGAAGGGAGAGAGGAAGGGAACGCATACTTTTATCCAATCCGTTAACTGCATAATAGTCAGAAAAGAATAGAAACTAAGATGTCCTGCAGAACCAAATGAGGCTATGAGTAAAATGGAGTTTTCACCTTTTGACTTTAGGATTTTCCTTTAAGTCACAGACTCACCAGTGCAGGTTTATGTGCAGTAAACATTTAGGGGTTATTCAGATGGAGAGTGAGTGCCATGAGATCAATGTGAGATTTAAAGATGGTGCCTCACAGGGAGGGTGGGAGGGAGACGCAAGAGGGAGGGGATAGGGGATATATGTACACATATAGCTGATTCACTTTGTTATACAGCAGAAACTAACACACCATTGTAAAGCAATTATACTCCAATAAAGATGTTAAAAAATAAATAAATAAGGACAGTGTCTCGTCAGTTCTTTGTACTCAGAACATGAGTGTAACGGTACCTCCAGTTGCTGAGCCTTCCTTGCCCTCAGGAAAGGCCTGCCTGTGTCTGTGAGCTGGGACACAGAAACGGAATCCCCAAGTTCAAGGGAGCCTTAAATAGCAACCAGTCCCCAATCCACAGAGACAGGAGAAGACTAGTGGCTGCCAATCGCTGGAACGAGGCGTGAAGGAGGATGAGCTGCTAGTGGCTGTGGGATTTCTTTCCGGGGTGTTGAAAATATTCTGGAATTAGACAGTGGTGATGGTCGCACCCCTTTGCCGATACACGAAAAACCACCAAACTGTACGCTTCGCAATGGTGATGTTACGGTATGTAAACTATGTCTCAACTAAAACAAACAAATAACACTTAGCGGTACGCAAAGGTCCTTGCGTACGCACGCACAAGCACACACATGCACGCGCGCACACACAGGCACATACATACACGCGCCCCCACACACACACACACACACTGCATGGGACATACTTATACTAAAAAGGTCTTGTTATCCGAAATTCACATTTAATTGGGTTCCCTGCATTTTGGAGGTAGACTTTTCCTTTTAGAATTGTTTTTGGTTAACAACTGAGGGGAAAGTAGAGAGTTTCCATACGCATAGATCCCTCCCCAACACATGCACAGCTCCCTCTCTATCAAAATCCCACACCAAATGGTGCACTTGTTACCATCAGTGAACCAACACCGACACATCATCATCATCCCCCAAAGTCCATAGTTTACACGAGGGTTCACTCTGCGTGTTGTGTCCTGTGGGTTTGGACAAGTGTACAGCGACATGTATCCACCATTACAGTACCATATAAAGTAGTCTCACTGCCCTAAAAATCCACTGTGCTCTGCTTGTTCATTCCTCCCCACATTTAACCCCTGGCAACCACTGATCTTTTTACTGTCTCCATAGTTTTGTCTTTTTGAGAATGTTACAGAGTTGTAATCACGTAGCATATAACTTTCTCAGATTGCCTTCTTTCACTTAGCCATATACATTTTAGGTTCTTCCGTGTCTTTTCATGGCACCATAGCTCATTTCTGGTCATTGCTGAATAATGTTCCATTGTCTGGATGGACCACAGTTTGCTTATCCATTGACCCACTGAAGGACATCTTGCTTGCTTCCAAGTTCTGGCTATTATGAATAAAGCTGCTTACACAATTGCATGAAGGTTTTCAAGTGAATAGAACTTGGCAATTCATTTAGGTAAATACCAAGGAGTACAATTGCTGGATCGTATGGTAAGACTTTGTTTAGTTTTGCTAAATCTGGCAACCCTATGCTCAGTGAACTTGCACTTCTTTGGAAGAGGCCACAGAACAAGGATGTATTTCAATGAGAAAAGGCAATAAGGGACATCTTATCTTTATTCACTCCCTCATTACCTCACTCGTTCGTTTCTATTTATTGAACAAACCTATGTTTGTGTGCTGGGAACGCACACAACGCATGTAATGGAAGGAACAAATACTGTAAAACACAGCAACGCAGTGTAACAAAGGCATTAGTAAAGGTTTCCAACATGCAAACTGTAGAACAAAGAAGGAGAAGTTTCCCCCAGGTAGGCTGCAAAGGGAGGCTCAGAAAATGTCCCCCAGAAAAAGAAAGTCTTCCCCTTGAAGGATGCAGATGATCTGTGCTGGGGTATTGATGAGAGACAGGTGCAGGAAAGGATGACCTTGACAGAGGTGCAAAGGTAGGAACCAGCAGTGACATACATTTATTCAATAATATTTAATACTCTTCTAGTATGCTGGGCCTGAGGACACAGCCCTCACAACGCAGGCAGCCTCGACAAGTATCCACTACAGGAACACAAGTAACACAGGAGAGCGCAGCTCAGAAGTGGGAGCCTTTCCCATGGCTGGGAAAAGAGGTGCCTTGAAAAAGTGCTCCCTTCTCCTGGGTACCTCTCCCCTTCCATTATTGGGGAATTCTCCCTCCTACCCTAAAAAGGAAATACCACTGTCCATTTCCCCATCAGTTTCCCAAATACAAAGAGTAACGTAAAACGTGTATAAATCGTGGTTACCATCTCTGAGAATTTCAAGACTTGGTTTGGGGATTTTTCCTCCCTAACTATCAAAATCTCCTAAGGCCAGTGAACCTTCCGAAATTTACTTACTATTGTCCTCTGTGAGATTTTTGTATCTTGTGTCCAAGGTGCTTGTCAGACATTTCTTTATAGGCGTTTCAAGATTTACAGGTGCATTTGATCAAATAGCTGGAAAGATCGAGATGTTTTTCATTGTATAATTTATTCCATATGCACCCAACAGCCAAGCATTTGGCAAGAGACCGACAGATATGATTTAGAAAGCCTGAATAGCTCATGCAGGAAGTAAGCAGCTGACAGATAAAGGATAATGGCAACTTCATGCTTTAATGGCAACATAAACTAGAAAGGACATTTATCATTTCAACAGGGATCGATTTTCTTCACTCTCAACCCCTAGAACAAATCTTCTCTTTCGAAAAGGTAGGAGCGTCCGTCTGGTAATTTATTTGTTTATGTATAACTAGCCCATCTTTCTCTGGCACATATTTTATCTTGTTCCTGGGTAGAAAATAATAATAACCAAGTGACCTGTTGAATAAGGCACACTTGGAGGCCAGGTAAGGAGATGTGATTTAATGTGCATTAACAGACATCAGGGCAAGTGTTGGCTGAGTACTGAGACAGGGGAGCAGACAGCTGGGCGACCTTTGCTCCTTAAAGAGACGTGAACTATCGGATTTTGTCCCACTTGACAATTTCAAATGATGTCATTCAAAAGAGATTTAACTCGTTAACTAGTGAAAATCTAAAGACAGAGGGTTTCTGGTTAATTCATAGAAAATGGGAAGTTTGAATAAGTTTCAAGACAACGTTTTAACTAGGTGAAGTTAATTCTAATATGTATGTAAACACAGAGAATGGAGAATTAACGTTTGTTCAACATTATCCAATTTACTCCTTCAATGATCAATCATTCATTCAGCAAATGTTTATCGAGCACCTCTATACGCCTGGGAGTATGCCAGGTTCCAGGAATAAAACTATGAATGCAATAAAACTTGTGGGTGCCAGTTAAGTAAATAACAGCCATAATATGTGGTTTGAGAGCTATGGAACCACTACAGAGAGCAGAGTAAGGAAAATCACAATTTTCTTTGAGAACAAACAGATGATGCATTCTAGGAAAGGTGAAGTGTAAAGTGAATTTTGGCCCAAGTCTTGAATGAATCAGGAGATGAAAGAAAGTGTGGTATAGACAGAGAACAGACCAGTTGTGATGATTAAACATCAATTACATCCATCTTTACCAAACACTCACAATTCATTCCCAAGCAAACTATTGACACTTAGCTCTCTATCCTGTTTTCACATCTGTAAAATAGAGATACTAATAATACCTAGTATACAGGCTATTAAAAGGATCAATTGAGATAATAAGCCTTAACCGCTTAGCTCATGGCCATGAAAGACTGATCCTGTGGAACATTCCAGTGAGTTAGGTTACCGTCCCTTCCTCCACCACCAATGGTGGGTGAATGGTTTTCTGTTCTCTCTTCCTCTCCCCTAAGAAGGATGCAAGTAACTTCGTAAACAACACAGAGCAGGAAATGAAAGTTCTGTTCTTGTTATTTACATGAAGCAATCCAAAGCTATGTGCAATGGCTCCCTAGACTGTATTGTATGTCATACCTCGATTTTTCTCTTCTAGAATTTCTTGTCATTTTAGTATCATTTTTTACATTGTCTTTTATTGGCAAAAGGTTTCATGGGAGGCAGAACTGTGGTCCAGTCCCCTCCCTAAAATGTTGATTGATGCTGTGATTCAGATTTCTCTTGAAGTATTTCCAATTCCCAAGTAGTTCACAACAATTTTGTCATTGATTTATCATTTTATGGGATTACAAGTAACAAAGGTGGACTATATACAATTGCTAGGTTTTGGCAATTTGTGTGTGTGTGTGTGTTACGTGGGCCTCTCACTGCTGTGGCCTCTCCCTTTGCGGAGCACAGGCTCCGGACGCGCAGGCTCAGCGGCCACGGCTCACGGGCCCAGCCGCTCCGCGGCACGTGGGATCCTCCCGGACCCGGGCACGAACCCACGTCCCCTGCATCGGCAGGCGGACTCCCAACCACTGCGCCACCAGGGAAGCCCGGTTTGGGCAATTTTTACTCCTGGCACCTGTGCATGACTTCACTTCTGGGTTCATTCTAGGTTCAAGGGAAGCTGCTGGACCTTTGAGCTATAGAAAGAAAGTAAGGGCAAGTCCGTGTTCATCTGCTTCAGGGATGTGGGACACACCCACTGCCCACTGGAGGCCCCTCTGGTGCACTGGTAGATTGAGGAGCCGCTTTGTGTGCTTTACTCATTCTCCTAGTCCCTGAGTCCCACAGATGGTGCCTACTTTGTAATAGTGCTTAAGTAAGTGAATAAATACTTATTCTTACTTTCCTGTAAAGGAGCATGACTAATTTTATAACATCTTAATCAAAAGAGAAACCAAAAACAAAGGATCTTTTAAAAACTGTCATCATTTTTGGACATTTATTCCACTAGTCCTCTGTTCACAGAGTGGAGGTATTCCAACTGCCCCCTGTTATCAGTGAGGTAGCTTGTTGCAATTTTAGCTTATCACACCGCACAGCACAAAGGTAAAATTATCTTAGGCATAAGTTCCAAGTAAAAAAAAAAAAAAGCACCAACATTGAAAAAATGTGAAAGTATGATTACATGCCTCCAAGTAGCCAAAAACACTGAGAAACTAACTCATGGTCCAACAAAAGCATCAGACTTGAAAAGCCGGAAACTGGAAATGCAATATTAACTGTGGCATTGCTTAAACGAATCTCTCTTCCTGACCAATTGTTCTTAACGCAGACACAAGCTACCAAAGCTAGCAAGGGTGAAACACCTAACAGAGCTTCAGCGGAGCTGTAAGGAGAGAAAGACATGAGCTTTATGTATACATCATCAGACACATTTTTTACTTTTACTGGTGATGGAGTGGTAGGAGAAATTGAGGTTTTCCAAAGGCCCTCAATATGTCTTTCCCTCACACTATTCATGCACCTGTGAAAAAATCTGCAACACCTCAAAACATTGGAAGCAGAGCGAAGGTTGACACGAAGAAAGTGATTTACTTTAACAGGATCACTAGCTGTACATCATTATGCATTATTAGGTGTGACTGGGGACTCTCCGACAAAGTAAACACGGACTGCTGAATTAAATGATTCTTCAAAAAATTGTCGTTGAATTAAGTAGTACTGACCTGGCTTCTCAGTTCTCATTTCTCTTTAAACTTCCATTAGATCCTCTGTTGTAAAATTCTTTCAGAGAAACTTAAAATATTATTTTCTTTACCTTCAAATGGAAAGTCATGATTTTTTTCATTTCTTTTATTGAGAGGTAACTGACATACCATAAAATCCACCATTCTAAAGTGCACAATTCAGGGATTTTACTATATTCGCAGGTTGTGCAGCCATCACTTCCCTTGAATTCCAGAATATCATCATGACTCCAAAAGGGAAGCCCATACCAGTTAGCAGTTACTCCCTATTTCCCCCTCCTCTCAACCCCTGGCAACCACAAATCTACTTTCTGTCTCTATGGATTTGCCAACTCTGTATATTTAATATAAACTGAGTGATACAATAGGTGACCTTTCATGGCTGCTTCTTTCACTTAGCATCTTGTTTTCTAGGGTCATTCATGTCGCAGCGTGAATCGGTGTTCCATTCCTTTTCATGGCTGAATACTATTCCATTGTAGTAGACCACATCCTGTTTTTCTACTCATCAGTTGATGGGCATTTAGGTTGTTTCCACATTTTCTCTTGCATGAATTTGCTGCTACAAACATTCATATTCAAGTCTCTTGGGGAACATATGCTTTCAGTTCTCTTGGGTATCTATCCAGGAGGGAAATTTCTGAGTCACATGGAAATTCTATGTTTAACTTTCTGAGAAACTGCCAGTGTTTTGCAAAGTGGCGGCTCCATTTCACATTCCTACCAGCAGCATTTGAGGAGTCTAAACTCCTCACATCATCACCAGCACCTGTTACTCTGTTACACTTTGCAATTCAGCACTGAGGAGAAATGATGCATATTCCAGAGAGACAGGAGTTACTGTGACAAAAAGAACCTAATGTTTGACTTTCACATTATAAGTGGGAAGAAACTAAAGAGCGTGGCAATTCAGGAAGTGCAAATCTCCTTAATTAATCAGAAGAAAAATAGAACATTAATATTTGTTAGCAATAATTGGTTATTATATAACTACATTTCATTTCATCCTTTTAAAAGCATGATCAGAGGAAAATGAAAAAATTTTAAGACAAGCTTCAGAATGAAATCTTAATGGCATCATCTATAAAATGAAGTAATAAATAAAATCTGTATAAAAACATACCTGTTTCAAAATATAATGCAAAACATTCATGTTCAAAAACATCAATGGACCAAACATTAATGTTCAAAAACGTAGACCTTTTGTTCCATCAGCCCATGTTTGTGTGTCTAGAGTGACTGCACTGTATTTTAGCTTAGCTTACCAAGGTGTACGTCATCACCACTACATCACAGGCAGCAGAAGGAGGAAGAGGCAGGGAAGAGGGGGGACTGCGGGGAATGCAGGCAGTTCCCACAGATGGAGTATAAGAGTCAATGAGACGCAGGATGGGGGATGGACCTGGAGGTCTGCGTAAGCAGGGCCAGACATGAGGGACGTGATGGTGGTGCAGAAGAGTCTCACACAGCAGACCTGAGAGGGCTCTCCGAGGAAATCCCACTTGCAAGGTCAGCCCTTGGCTGGCAGCTGGGAAGGTGGAGCTCAGAAACGTTGCTGCCATTCCTGATAAGAATCTCTCACTGCACTAAATTGTTTGTACAAACGATGTGGTTTATGATAAACACCTGCTCCCCTGACAATCTGGAATTTTGGTACGAGCTAGGCAGAGGGTGCCTACGTGCCCAGCCCCAATAAAAACCGTGGGCGATGATTCTTTAATAAGTTTCCCTGGTAGAAGACATTTCACACATGTTGTCACAAATAAATAATGCACTCTCTCTCTCCCTCTCTCTCTCTCTCTCTCTCTCTCTCTCTCTCTCTCTCACACACACACACACACACACACACACACACACACACCCAAAACAAGCAAACAAAACCTCAACCCCTTTCATTTATGAAGGACTGAGGCAGTTGCATCTTTAGAAGTGATGGAGAAACACTACTGAATTCTGAATTAATCAGAAGCTTAAAATACGGTTTAAATAGGTGAGAAAAAAGACATCTAGTCTATCTGATGACAAGAAAGAAGTTTTAAAACTACAGTATGGTCCAAAACCCTTGAACAATCAAAATACTTGTCCCTTACAGCATAGACAGTTTTTTATTTTAATCTGAATTTCATTTCACATAGAAGGAGTACTTCCAAAAACCCCAATCGTAAAGAAAGTGGCAACTTCAGCAGCCAGCATGTTAAAATTAAGAAATGTTTTTAACCTAGTCTGTTGACTTTAGCATAAGCTGATTACCTTGATCCTAGGAAACCAAAGCTCAGTGCGTTGAGAGAATGACTTGTGAGAACAAAAATCACCACCTTATTATTCACTGACATTAAAAAATAATGTTCTCTTGTTTTCTCCATTACTCTTCCAAACTGGGGGATAATTTTTAGGCAATAGGGATTACTCGTTCCTTTGATTTAATTATACAGGAAAATTAATGTTATGTTGTCTTCTAGCCGAAGGGAAAAGATGACCTTCACCAAAACTGTAAATGTCAACTTCTCGCAAGAACAAAGCGTCCCTGGAAGCCTCTTAATTACTTCTGACATTAGCCTTCAGACCAGCAGTGACAATCTCTCTTATTTTAGGAAAAAAATTTTAAGAACAAAAATAAATCCATTTCCCACCCCACCCCTAGTTTACCATATTACTATCATATTGAATTTTTTCGTTTAAAATCAGTTTAAAATATTTTCCCTCCTCTGTACATAGGTAGTGGCCCCACAAACGCTTTCTAAATGAAGAGAGAATATATTTTAAATTTTATTTTTTAAAAGATACATGATGCCCATATTAACAAATTGAAGGAGAAAAACCATATGATCATCTCAATAGACGCAGTAAAAGCTTTGGACAAAATTCAACACCCATTTATGATAAAAAAAACCTACAGAAAGTAGGCAAAGAGGAAACTTACCTCAACATAATAAAGGCCATATATGACAAACCCACAGCCAACATCATTCTCAGTGGTGAAAAACTGAAAGCATTTCCACTAAGATCAGGAATAAGACAAGGTTGTCTGCTCTCACCCCTATTATTCAACACAGTTTCAGAAGTTTTAGCCACGGCAATCAGAGAAGAAAAGGAAATAAAAGGAATCCAAATCGGAAAAGAAGAAGTAAAGCTGTCACTGTTTGCAGATGACATGATACTATACATAGAGAATCCTAAAGATGCTACCAGAAAACTACTAGAGCTAATCAGTGAATCTGGTAAAGTAGCAGGATACAAAATTAATGCACAGAAATCTCTTGCATTCCTATACACTAATGACAAAAAATCTGAAAGAGAAATTAAGGAAACACTCCCATTTACCACTGCAACAAAAAGAATAAAATACCTAGGAATAAACCTACCCAAAGAGACAAAAGATCTGTATGCAGAAAACTGTAAGATGCTGATGAAAGAAATTAAAGATGATACAGATGGAGAGATATACCATGTTCTTGGATTGGAAGAATCAACATTGTGAAAATGACTGTACTACCCAAAGCAATCTACAGATTCAATGCAATCCCTAGCAAAGTACCAATGGCATTTTTCACGGAACTAGAACAAAAAATTGCACAATTTGTATGGAAACACAAAAGACCCCAAGTAGCCAAAGCAATCTTCAGAAAGAAAAACCGACCTGGAGGAATCAGGCTCCCTGACTTCAGACTATACTACAAAGCTACAGTAATCAAGAGAGTATGGTACTGGCACAAAAACAGAAATATAGATCAATGGAACAGGATAGAAAGCCCAGAGATAAACCCATGCACATATGGTCACCTTATCTTTGACAAAGGAGGCAAGAATATACCATGGAGAAAAGACAGCCTCTTCAATAGGTGGTGCTGGGACAATTGGACAGCTACATGTAAAAGAATGAAACTCCCTGACACCATAAACAAAAATAAACTCAAAATGGATTAAAGACCTAAATGTAAGGCCAGACACTATAAAACTCTTAGAGGAAAACATAGGCAGAACATTCTATGACATAAATCACGGCAAGATCCTTTTTGACCCACCTCCTAGAAAAATGGAAATAAAACCAAAAATAAACAAATGGGACCTAATGAAACTTCAAAGCTTTTGCACAGCAAAGGAAACCATAAACAAGACCAAAAGACAACGCTCAGAATGGGAGGAAATATTTGCAAATGAAGCAACTGACAAAGGATTAATCTCCAAAATTTATAAGCAGCTCATGCAGCTCAATATCAAAAAAACAAACAACCCAATCCAAAAATGGGCAGAAGACCTAAATAGACATTTCTCCAAAGAAGATATACAGGTGGCCAACAAACACATGAAAGGATGCTCAACATCATTAAATATTAGAGAAACGCAACTCAAAATCGCAATGAGGTGTCACCTCACACCGGTCAGAATGGCCATCATCAAACAATCTACAAACAATAAATGCTGGAGATGGTGTGGAGAAAAGGGAATCCTCTTGCACTGTTGGTGGGAATGTAAACTGATACAGCCACTATGGAGAACAGTATGGAGGTCCCTTAAAAAACTAAAAATAGAACCACCATATGACCCAGCAATCCCACTACTGGGCATAAACCCTGAGAAAACCATAATTCAAAAACAGTCATGTACCACAATGTTCATTGCAGCTCTATTTACAATAGGCAGGACATGGAAGCAACCTAAGTGTCCATCGACAGATGAATGGATAAAGAAGATGTGGCACATATATACAATGGAATATTACTCAGCCATAAAAAGAAACAAAATTGAGATATTTGTAGTGAGGTGGATGGACCTAGAGTCTGTCATACAGAGTGAAGTAAGTCAGAAAGAGAAAAACAAATACCGTATGCTAACACATATATGTGGAATCTAAAAAAAAAAAAATGGTTCTGAAGAACCTAGGGGCAAGAGATGGGAATAAAGACACAGACCTACTAGAGAATGGACTTGAGGGCACGGGGAGGGGGGAAGGGTAATCTGGGACAAAGTGAGAGAGTGGCATGGACATATATACACTACCAAATGTAAAATAGATAGCTAGTGGGAAGCAGCCGCATAGCACAGGGAGACCAGCTCGGTGCTTTGTGACCACCTAGAGGGGGTGGGATAGGGAGGGTGGGAGGGAGGGAGACGCAGCGGGAAGAGATATGGGAACATATGTATATGTATAACTGATTCACTTTGTTATAAAGCATAAACTAACACAACATTGTGAAGCAATTATACTCCAATAAAGATGTTAAAAAATTTTTTGAAAAGGTATTTGATAAAACAGGACTTATGTCTTTAGGGTTAGTCTTTCTTCTGAAGCTTCACGAGACCTCACCATTCTTGCTAAAGCCTGAAAGTCTGTAGATGGCCAATTCGACACATGCTTATACACTAAACCTTCAAAAACCATTCACATACGTAGAAAATATAAACTCAGGAGACAACGGTAGCATGGAAAAAAAAAAACACTTCGGCCTAACACATGAAACCAAAATGCATACAAAAAATCTAAAATGCAAATGAACCCAAGATGGTGTTTTCTGATGTCCAACGGGATAAGCACAGGGGTTAGAAGTCAGTCTCGGTACCTGGCATCAGAGCTGAAATAGTTTTCAATTTTCCACCACTGGATGTGATGTCCTGAGTGGCTCCCACAGTGATGTTGGTATCTTTTATTCCTGGCTGGCAAAAAGAAATGTGGATTGCAGCAAAAGCCCCAAATAAGCCAGTGATCCGTTTCCAGTGTTTCAGAGGTATGAAGAGGGAAAAAGACAAGACAACCCACTGGATGGCTACTGAGACTGTCATCAGAGGTCCTAGAGAGAGCAGGATCGGGGCGCCGAGCACAGGAAAAGAGCAAGCTTAGGTTACAGCGGGATGAGAAGATCACGGAAGGTGAACTCGTGATGCTGGTAGCTTTTATCATCTTTGCAAGAACTATGGCTGTGAATTTATACAAAACACCCAGAATCAGAAAATCCATAGAGACAGAAAGCAGAATGCTGGTTGCTAGGGGTTGGCGGGGCGATAGAGTGACTACTCATGATTACAGGGCTACCTTCCTTCTTTGTGGAGTGTTGAAAATGTTCTGGAACTTGACAGTGGCGATGGTTGCTAAACACTGTGCATGTACTAAATGCCATAGAATCGCACACTTTGAAATGGTTGTGAAGACTGGGATTGACATATAGACACTACTATATATAAAAGAGAGAACTGTACAGCACAGGGAACTCTACTCAATACTCTGTAATGGCCTATATGGGAAAAGAATCTGAAAAAGAGTGGATAATACGTATATGTATAACTGATTCACTTTGAAATTAATACAACACTGTAAATCAATTATACTCCAATAAAAATTATATTTTAAAAGAGCTTAGATTTTAATACTGAAATGTCTAAAATAACCCAATAAAGATAAAATTTAAACGAATTTAAAAAAAAGCAGAAATAAATCATGCCAAAAAGAATAATTAAAAGGAGAACCTTCCACTTTAAAAAAAAAAAAAAAAGGTTGAATGCCATTCTCAAATGGTTAAAATGGTTATTTTATGTTGTGTGTGTTTGACCACACACTAAAAATATGGCTACGAAAGGAAAGGATAGTGAGAGAGGTAGAGACAGGTGTGAGGTGATGGGAACACTTTTTCCCTAGGAAAGAGATAATTGTACATTTTTATATGTTTCCACGAGTTGAAGCAAAGCGGCAAATAGAAACGCTGAAGCTGGAGAACCCAGGAGAGACAGAACTCAGAGGGGACGCTGAGGAGAGGGCTCTGCGCTCGAGCAGATGACCTTGACAGGCAAGAAAGAGAAGAGGCTAAATAAAATAAGCAGGCACTTTCAGGTAGCTCTGCCTTGATTTTTTATTTTTATTTTTTCCCCTCTAGAATAAAAGGGAAACTTGTTACCTGAGAATCCAGGGAAGCAAGAATAGGAAAGGATGCTTACATGAGCAGTAGAAATGTGGCATAACCATCTTGGATAAGATGTTGGAGGAAGCTGTGAGGGGAAAGTGGAAGCATCTCTACGTGGTACCAAGGGCCTAGGTGGAACTGGAATCCACAGCAGTGCCCCATCGGCACCCACTGGGGTCCTCTGGTTGGTTACTTCTTTTTTTCCCAGCAGGGCATGGTTGTCTGATGCTGGATCAGAAAGAGCAGATGGTTGTCTCAGTCTAGGGTTGGGCTTGGCAAAATGGGCAGAACAGGAAGACAATGTGAAATCTTGACTTTTGGGCGGGAGAACTATTGGGGAAATGCTTTGCGGGATCTTGTACGTCCTTTGGCTGGATTTTAGAGACCTGAAATGTTACTTTTGACAAAATCTCTTCCAGTTTTATCAAGGCTTTAGGGGGAGAGGGTTTGCTGAGCTCCTCACCCAAACATTCTGGAAGTTTCTTCCCTCAGCCTAGGATGTCTTGGCCAATTAATGCCACTGCATCCAGCTATTAGTAAACATCATTCAAAATAGGTTTCAGACCTATATCCCTTTAAGAAATGCTGAGTGGCCAATAATTAAGAATGGAACTACCAAATGACCCAGCTTTCCCACTTCCGGGTATTTATGCAAAGAATATGAAAGCACTAACCCAAAAGACATGCATCCCTATGTTCATATGACATTATCTACCAACAGTTGAGATACGGAAACAACCTAAATGCCCATCCATGGATGAGTGGATAAGGAAGATGTGGTATGTACACACACACACACACACACACACACACACACACAATGGAATACTCCTCAGCCATAAAGAAAGACGAAATCTTGCCATTTGCAGCAACATGGATGGACCTAGGTGGTACTATGTTAAATGAAATAAGTCAGACAGAGAAAGACAAACACCATATAATTGTACTCACATGTGGAATATAAAATACTAACAAACAAATGGAATAAATGAACAAACCACATCAAACAGAAACAAGTATGTAGATACAAAGAACAGAGTGGTGTGTATCAGAAGGGAGGCGTGGGGGCAGAGTTAAATGGGTAAACGGAGTCAAGTGTACGGTGATGGATGGAAACTAAATGTGGGTGGTAAGCATGTCGTAGGGTACACAGAAGCAGAAATATAATGCTGTACACATGAAACATATAATGTTATATGTCCATGTTTCCTCAGTAAAAAAAAAAGTTTTAAAGGCAGAAATGCCTAGTGAAAAAAATTAACAGAATTTTTTCCTGTTCGATTTCAGATTAATATGATAATGTGGAGCATAAACCCTCCGAGAGGAGGTCACGGCATCCAACAGCAGCCATCTTTGCTTGACCTAAGAACTCAAGGATATGGTGGGCCATGGAGGAGTACCTCGCGTGCCTCAGACCACACCAAAATGTACAGGGCTGGGCGGCAAGCAGGTGGGTGTTTCATGGGATCCTGGACTGGCAGTCATGGGTCAGGAACACCCTGAGGACAGAGTTTCGTGTGTACTGGATATTTTCTGTGGCAAAAGTCCATAGCTTCCACCGGATTCTCCGAGGACACCATGATTCCCAAACACTGTTGATTGCCACTGCAGAGGGAAAGGACTGACTGGGTAACGGGCACGGAGAATGAGCTGAGGTTAGATAGCAAGTGACCTAGCTATCGTTTATAGGGCAAAATTCCCTCAGGTGCCAAAAGGAGGTTTTCCAAACGTCTATTACACAACCCATTGGGATGTGAGGGCTGAAGCTGCAAAGGAATATAATCCCAGTTAACACAATTTTCACAACTTGGAGGAATAGGCAAGATCTACACAAGTGAAATTAACTAGACCTAAAATAATGACAGAGATGGGTAAGGTCACACTTCCAGCTCAATACAGGTTCAACGTGACACCCCTCTCTCACCACGTTGGCTCCTGGAAGGCCCGGAGGTGAGAGAGAAATGGACAAAGACAGGATGCTACTTATCCTTCATGCGTTCTCCTCAACAAAACGTCCTCCTGGTCCTAAGCTAAATACCGTAGTTTAAGCAGTACGTCATCTTTATGAATCCAAGCCCAGAAGTGTGAACATCTTACTAATAAAATATACGATGATTCCATCTTGGTAGTTGCTAAAGTAGTTGTACTACTTTCCTCTCCCCTTAAGAGTGGGCTGTGTTGCCTTTCCCAGCAGGTTTTGATTTTCAAGAAGACATTCTTCACTAGATCCAGTCTCCTGAACTTTGTATAAGGTTAGAATCGCTGATCCTCGAGCCCTGTTAGTGATCACCCCTCTTAACCTGTCTGGCCTATGCCAACGGATTCCACCTGCTGAGACTTCTGTCCAGAACCAGATGGTCTGTCTAGTTAACCAGGAGAGGCTGATGATCTCATTAGCTTTTAGGACATCAAGAGAGTGCTCAAATGGAGTATCTGTCACCTTTTTATGGTTTAAAAGACATCAAATAACATATTCCTGGTTTCAATGGACTTCCCTAAACAAGAACAATACTTTCATCTCTGTAGGTCTTCCATGGCCGCCACAGCCCTCAGCAAATGTGAAATTTAAAAAAGAGGAATAAATAATTACATCTATTTGATCTACCTGAAGGCTTTGGTTAAAATCAATCCGGATAATAAAGATGAAACTTACAAGGATTTCTATAATGTTTGACAAGACAATTACAAAGAGAAGCAATGTAACAGTAGTTCTTAAATCTTGCTTATGTATATTCCCTGGCTCAAATATCTGAGGGCTTAAATATGTGCATTTTATGCCATCAATATAATTACCCCAACTGTTTAGCCTTTACATGAAAATAAAAGGAAAATCTTTGCTTACTTTATAGTTTTTGGCTCAAAGTATGTACATAACATTGTGGCTGGATTTAATTTTACCTTTGTGCATAGAAATCTACAGACAATTGCAATGCAGGGATCATTTATTATCAAAACCCAACCATTGACATCTTGTCTAGGTGAATCATGAGTTTTGCCCACACTCGGTCCGGTCAATTTTCTCAGAGCTGAGGGACATTCAAGCAAAGACACACATGAGGCTCAACTTGACAGGGTCAGGGGGACATTTGCATGGGGACTGGTCATGTAGGAAATGCACAGGAGACTGAGATCTACTTTTATGATCTTCAGTGTCAGTAACAGAGAACAAAATGCTTCGAACAGCCTCACCACCCACTGCCTCAGAAAATCTCTAAAAGCAATGCTCTGATATTTATATGGGTTGCATCAGGAGTTGCAATCTTAGGGGCAAAATGAGAACTCCTTTCTCTGCATATGCTCCAGAGTTTCTGTAACTTCTCTCCTATCAGAAACATCCAAAACCACCCGTCCTGCTTGCTGTTCCCATCACACCGAGGACTACTCAGTATAAGGGGTCGATTGGTTAAAGAAAATGCAACTAGAAAGAGAATCAAAGAAAATGACCCTCAAAAGGGAACTTGGGACACCTTCAGGAATCCAACTATAACATTGTTAGGTAGATCAATGCAAATCTTTGGAAACCTTCATATTAAAATGTAAATATTCTGCTATTACAGTAAAATCAATCAGGTGCAGAACAAATAGGCCAGTTTTGAGTCTGCTTCTAACCAGCTGTGCAACTTTGGGCGAGATGATAAAGCACCTGGAGTTTCTGTGAAATGGAGCGGCCTGGACTGACTAATTGAACCTTGCAGTCCCATGAAGTAATGAGGTCATGGACTGCAGTCTTCTGGTCTTTATTAGGGAACCATATATTATTTTGCAGGATTCCCGTACTAGGTTAACGGATTTCTCTTTCCTCCACCACATACAGTTTTTCAAACCGTTCCGGTGACTTATCTCTACTTGTATTTTGTATTTGAATAAGACTCAATTCACCCAGATTGTTCAGAGAGCACTGCTAAACTCTCAGTTTATAAAATAAACTGCATCGTTTATAAAATATTTACAGCATCTAGTAGAGAGCTCTACATAATAAATGGCTTCTATTCAAATGATGATAGACTGTTTAACATTTTCAACTTGGCTTTTTCAGCAGATGTATTCTCAGCCCCACTGGATTTCCGATTTTAATTTAAAATAGCTCTAATCAGGGCTTCCCTGGTGGCACAGTGGTTAAGAATCCGCCTGCCTATGCAGGGGACACGTGTTCGAGCCCTGGTCCGGGAAGATTCCACATGCCGCGGAGCAACTAAGCCTGCGCACCACAACTACTGAGCCTGTGCTCTAGAGCCCGCGAGCCACAACTACTGAGCCTGTGCGCCACAACTACTGAAGCCTGCGCACCTAGAGCCCGTGCTCCACAACAAGAGAAGCCACTGCAATGAGAGGCCCGCACACCGCGACGAGGAGTAGCCCCCGCTTGCCGCAACTAGAGAGAGCCCGCGCACAGCAACGAAGACACAACGCAGCCAAAAATAAATAAATAAATGAATAAATTTATTTTTAAAAAGCTCTAATCAAATATGCAATTTAACAATCTTACTCATAGATAATTTTTAATCTATATTTTTCATTTTGCTTTTTTGTTTCATAACAATAATAGGGAAGGATCTCCAACAAAAACAATTTTCTAGATTAAAGTTGGAAGCCTCTGGTTTTATTTTTGAAAAGCCACAGTTAGTCTGAAATGCATTATTAAGTTGTCTGTAATGATATTTAAAAGCTGGAGGAGTTTAATTCCATAATAGCTGTTTCATTTTTAAATTTGACACATCTTCAGTTTATGTAACTTGTCTGAGATTGCACAGCTGTTTTTATTTATAGTCTAATGGGGGAATTTCACTTGTCAAAGATGCTATGACACATAAATGTCCTTGTGTGCGTTGCATTCTGGAACACAGTCCACTTACAAGCCAAGAAAATGTCGAGGAATATGATTAAAATCCTTTTAGCTGCAAAGAGACTGAAATAGTCTTCTCAAGTTCCTACTCTTCAAGGGCTATTACAAGAGAAGTCCACATGCAAAAGAGGCCACCAATTTACATAACATGCTTACTATTTTTAATTAAGAAAAGAAAGTCAAAATCATCTTCAGACCTCAATACTGGCAACATTCATCAGTAGTAATAGGAGGGCAACGTGCTGCAATGATGCAAAGCCTCCGATAAACTGGAAGGCAGTGAGGAGGGTTTTTTAGGGGTTTCACTGAGGAGTGATGGGTTTGCATAGAATAGAGACATCCAGCCATCTGCCTGCCTCTGTCTGATTTGGGTTCCTTACCGGGCTTCTATGGAAATGCTGCCCAACACAAAGACAATACAAATTCTAGGGACTGGCATTGCCACTTGTTAACTGCCTGGCTCTCTTATAAAGTACACACTAGATTTATTTTCCTACATGCAAGTACATGATCTATCTTTGTTTCCAAGCAATGATGACTGAAAGGTACCAAGTGGAAGACCTTTGCCATTTCTTCTTCAATAAACGTCAGCCAGTTCCCTTCCCATCCTTCCCATTTGAGTTGGCCATAGGAACCCCAAGGTGACCTGGGTTTTCCTTCTCGTTGCCTTACAGTCGGCTTGCTGATGGTCAAGGGACACACCCAACTCAAGGTTATTTCAGGATCAACTGGGTCCATATGCCATGGAGTGATGGTCTTTTCAAGTAAGGCTATTTGAAGAAGTAATAAAATATTCATGTATTCTTGTTTGCTTGTTTTAAAATGCAATTCTCCTCGTAAATATTATTTATTGGAATATACAAGGAGCGTTACCTGCTTATACATCTTTTACATTTGTATCTGTGGGAGCTCTGTTGCAGTGTTTTCAGACATAAAGTAGAGCTACTTTTTGATAGACAACAGTAAAACCCCATATGCAATATCCCATCAGTATTGGGGAGACTTTTAAAAAATGGATTGCCTTTGACAACATGAATAATGGGTTTCCTATTCACGTTATAAAACAAAAAGTTATTACAAAGATAAGTCAGAAATGCCCGCAAGCAGAAAGTTCTATTCGGCTACTCATTTTCATAAGACCTGCAAAACATTTTTCTGTGCAACATATTCAGATATTTTGAATTCAGCAAAGTAGTCAGATGTTCTCTTATTAAAAAATGTGTTTATATGTGGAGATTACCTGAATTATTTCCTACCTTTTTCTTTAATTTTTACTTCACATGGTTATATTTCATTTGTTTCTAAGAGTTGTCTTTTTACAATAAAGGCTCCCTTTTCTACGGATTTGGTCTTCTCTTCTTATGAAATTACTCAAAATTACTTTTCTAATTCTACAAAATGTAGACAATCAACATTGCTACTTTAAATTTAAGCTGAATTATTCATTTCTCCCCAACAGCATTACAGTTTTCCAGCAGTTGGGAAACTGAAACAAATGATGGCATTGCAAGCAACGGTGATGCACCTGTCAGACAGGTACAGGGCTGATTAACAGACATCCCCTGAAAGCCCTTTCTGTCAGTTCACTGCGAAAAAGCAGAATGCTCACCCCACCTGATCCCAGATATACGTCTGCTTCTGATTCTTCAGCAGTGAAGTTGTTGGGTCAGAGACCAAGTCTTTCTATGAAAAATTTCTAGGCTCCCAAGTTCCTCTAATGCAAGCAATTATCAACATTTTTTTCTCTCTCTAATTGCAAATAAAAATAGCATTTTATTTAGCAGGTTTAAAATAGAAATTTTCAATCTCCAGTAGCAGATGGACTTGCCTGAATTTATTTGAAAATACCTTTTGGTCTATTTTCAAAACTTGCTTCATTTTCACTGAGTGGAAATCATCTTAGCGAGTTAAGCATTCATTTTGGTAATTACCAGGACTACCTAATGTAGGCTCTTTTGATCAAAACACACTGACTTTTTTTTTTTTTTTTTTTTTTTTTTA
>NW_006775372.1:3095745-3110280 GCF_000442215.2 Lipotes vexillifer
CCTCTCCCATTGCGGAGCACAGGCTCCGGACGCGCAGGCCCAGCGGCCATGGCTCACAGGCCCAGCCACTCCGCGGCATGTGGGATCCTCCCGGACCGGGGCACGAACCCGTATCCCCTGCACTGGCAGGCGGGCTCTCAACCACTGCGCCACCAGGGAAGCCCCACACTGACATTTTTGAAGAGACATTTTGAGTACTGAAAAAAAAAGCTTCACCCATAATCTGTGAGTTATAAAAAGGTGGCAAAGTATGGATTGGTATAAGCCTAAATAAGTATTGGTGTAAGATAAAATACGTATTATCATTATTACGAAGCTTCTCATAAGGACTCATTGGAGAATTGCTTAAACTTTATCGTTCAAAGAAACTGAAATTATACAGATAAATATAAAGAAAACATGGAAGTCGAATCCTGAAACTAAGCTGTGAGAACCCAGTTTCACAAACGTGAAGCCAAAAAGAATGGAGAACACCCTCTGAACAGCTCGGAAACTCCCACGGAAATACGTTTTGTGGGGCGCCAGCCAGAGCTCACTCTCTAGATCGTCCTTGGCTTCTGCAGGATGAATCCACATTTTCCAGATCCTGGATATTCTGATACCATGGTATGTCTTGCCCACATTTCTTAGAGAGTAAATGATGTGGAGACTTCCTTCAACAACCAGCTACAACACACAATTCTCCCAATTATTCAGTGTTTTGTTTGGAATCAAAGGCCCTTTTTCTAATTCATTGGTAGCACTGGGATATAACTTTCGCACACTTGTACTTAATGCAGCACACGCTGATTCCCTTGGCGGGACGACAGGAGAAGCAGAGCTCTGCACGGCACACATGCCTCCAGCCCTTTGCCCACAAGGCCTTGTTAACTATCAGCAAGCAGCAAACGACAGGGGAAAACAACAGGAATATTTTAAAGCTGTGGTTTTCTGGATGAAAATATACCATACAACCTAATTATTTCCTTACTTCGTGTGTATTATTGTATATAACCCAAACTTCCGAGCTGTCAAAGCAAACCTCAGAGATGGGGAAGGCTGACAGGGAAAAAGCCAAACAAAACAAAACAGCACATTTTTCAAGGATGGGGACTTTCAGTTCAATTAGATTTCCTTGCTATCTAAATAATGGGGTTCAGTGACCCATAGAGCCAGAGTAGAAAGTATGTCAACGTAACATAACAACGTCCAAAGCAGAGTAGAAAATATGTCAACGTAACATAACAATGTCCAAACTATTTACTCCTTTTCCTATCTGCTTTGCTTCAGCCATTCTGCTCGAATTTCTATCACTGGAATTTATGGTAAATATATTGAATCTCATGTGGTAAAAGTAACAACCTCTTTAGAGAATACCGAGTTTCACAGGCAACAAACACCAAATCACTTTTTAAAAACTCAGTGCCAACCAGTTCACTGAGGTCAGACACTCGCCATCATCCATCCTTGGTTTAAAACCCTTAAATCTTTGAAGGCTAGTGTCCTTGGGGGTCTCTCCAGAATGACATGTGAGGGAGAAAATCAGAATCATCAGTAGGACAGGTCCAGACAATGTGGCATTGTATTGCCTGAAACAAGGACTGCATTAACTCCCCTGAGTATAAAGTAGAGAAAGAAGATATTCTTCAGAACTATTTAAATAAATGTCATTCTGTTTATCAAAACAGAGAAATCTGGCAGACATTTCGCACCATATGGGGCTTTTGAAAATATATGAGAAACATCTGATTATGTGTTTAGTTGAATATTATTAAAACTGTATGCAAACCCTTGGGAGAGCTTTTAGTCAAAGTCCCCTAAAATCACCCTCTGGAGCATCCTATATGATATATTATTGTGTGCATAAAATTATTCTGATATAAATAAAACAGAGCATCAGTGAAACCCACACCGTCCTCCATCACTGAGCTGATTCCATGTATAACTGTAATTATAAATATCCATCATCATTTATTTTGACTCGATGGGTCATTTAGTAAAGCCAGAACCTATAATTTGTGACGGTAATAAGATCAGTATAATAGCGAGGGTCTCATGCTACTTAGGAAAGATAAATATAGCCCACAAGCCGGAAGAGCAGGTAGCTGAGAGACTGAGTGTGGAAGGAGGGAGAATGAGCGATGGTCAGCTACTGCTCCTCTGAGGCATGTAAACACCATCAGAGCCTCTGTCACAACCTCACATCCACCACTTAAAAACCAAAGTTTGCTCTCAAGGAATGCAAGTTCAAAACCAGGTACCATCTAAGGCTGGGGAGGTCAAGGACACTCTTATTTCCTTTGTACTTGCAAGGTTAACTAGATGTTTACCAAAGGAATAGACATAGATGCAAACGTCACGTCAAGTTGCTAAGAAGAGCCCCATGCAAAATATTTCAGAGTCGGATTTATGGAATGTAAGATTATGTTTATGAGTGGGACGTTACAGATGCTGCCATTAATGAACGAAAAATTAAATATATTCAAACCCAGCGCTCTCTAACATCCATTTGAAACCTATAGTCTCAGTATATCAGGTTCCGGTAAGGAGGGCAACCAGGTGCTCTTCTCAGAGCAGGATTCCTCCTTGACGTGAAGTCCCCAACACACCCTTCACGAGCAACAAGCAGCATGTGTCGATGCTACACGCGTTCACTCATTCCTTTACTATCTCTATTTTCTAAAATACTTTCATGGTAAAATCTGAGCGTGTTTTTTCCCCTTACTATTTCTTGGAGAGTGAGCCCATAAGAAAACAGTGTAGAACACAGATTTAGGAAGGAGATAAAAAAACATTGGTGAGATACGGAATGGAGTTGTGCTGGCAGAAGCGTGCATGAAATCATTGTAGCTGTGACCCAGCAAGTTGTTTTTACTTTCTGGCAATTTCGGCACACTCCCAAATCTCTCATTTTTGCTTCCACTTGTACCTACCATCCAGAAACGATTCGACACATATTTATGAAGTGCCGGACTCCGTGTTAATTTCCTACCTGTGGAACATGGGTTTTTCCCTTGTTTTTCCTAAGTGTGTATAATATTTAATCAATCTTGGTTACAGCACAATTCCCTTCCAACAAGGAATCAACTACTGTCTGCATAAATCTGTTTCTTCAATGGCTGGCATCAAGCACCACGATGGCATGCATTTGTAAAAGTGGACTTTTCAGTTCTTTATTTCGAGTCTATTTGCCATCGTTGGGGTAATTCCCTAGAGCTCTACCACCCTAGAAAACACACATACTATAAATTTAAATCATAAATAGAGTTACTAGATATAACCCAAGGTGCTGTATTAAGTTTTAACTACATTTTCTTGGGACATACTTCTCCTAAAAAATGATCTGATGAATTTTATATGAAATTCAGCTTTAGGCATCTTGTATTTTTATTTGCTAAATCTGGCAAAGCTAGCCATAAATGCAAATTGTGCACGTCCATAAAAGAGCATCAGAGGAGAGTGAATTAATATTTTTTCCATTCATGAATAATATAAATAACATAAATAACAAAATAAAAGTAGGATGCAAGTCAAAAGTCCTACTGGTTGTAACAAGGAAGACTTGGATAGAAAATCCCTTGATCAAAGCAAACCTTTGATCAGCTGCAAAATGAAAGACTTGCTCACATGTGCCCGACATATGTTAATGTGCATGGCGAGAATAAAGCATGGTACATATATTAGAGTCAGAAAGATACTCCGAAGCCGTAACTGCAGCATCTGAAATCTCCTACAAAGAGTTAACACAGCTTGGCACAGACCAAGCCAACACCAGCAAGCGGGATAACATTCCCTGTGTAGAAATCTACAGTCTCTATCCCAACTACACAACTCCATCACTGTAGCTCAGATGCAGCCACAGACAGTATAGAAAGGAAGGCGTGTAACTGTGTCCCAATAAAACTTTATTTACAAAAAACATGGGGCTGGGTGGATTTGACCCACTGGCTCTAGTTTGCCATCCCCTGACCTAGGGCAAACAAAGAGTTTGTTAGGAGCTCCTTACACCAGTGATAAGCTTTTTACTCAGAGGAAGAAACAGCAGTTGCAAGACTTATTAAATGCTGTCAATGCTCTAATACAATAACAAGGGATTTGGTTTGGTGATATTATAAAAACTCAAACTCTCCATTATAGTTAAGAGGAGGAGTTAGTTATCTTGTTAATGAAATCAACTAGATTGTTAAATAAGGTCTAAATTTGGAGTTTCGGAAAAATTAATAGGTCTACATATCCATGGTGGATTAACAATACATATTCTCTCTCTCCCTTTCAAAGCTCACAATAATGGTATGTCAATCAATGTATGAATTCATAATGACAGACAGAATGCGGGAGGAGACGGTAGCAGAGCAGATTTTAACACATTTTGGAAATTGGGAAGTGAATGTGAGATGCTCACTGAGCAGGAAAGCGAGTAGAATTACAATCCGAGCTCTGCTCACACACTCTGTTTCCGTTTGAGGAGAGAGGCCAGGCCTGAGATATGCTGCAGAGGCTGGGCAGTGTGACACTGATGCCAGCTTTCCTTAACCAACCTCAGTCTCACCTATCCCATTATCTTAGGCTGTCTTTCAAGAGACATCCTTTGCTCCTAACAAAGCAAAAGGAACATTATTTTAAAATGTTGAATAAGAAAAGGTATTTTTCCCATGTAGCTCAATGCAAACAATCCTTTTCAGAGTCTCAACACACAGTCCAGTGCAAGTGGTGTATCATGAGTTACAAAGAAAAACATCTTCAGGCAGGTGAATCGATGCAGGCTAGTAACCTTGATTTTATTAAATGCAACTGACGGGAGTCAGCATCTACCCAATCTTCACATTACTTTGGATTTAAACCTTCAGAATAAAAAAATCTGATGTGCTTTCTTTGGGATTTGGTGTGCTATCCAATAACAATGGAAACCTACTTCACCAAAAACAGCAATGCTGTATTTACTTAAATTACAGTCAATCCCACCTCATTTCATCATATAAAATGTTTAACATTTTATTTCTCATTAATAAGACATAAAACATACAGGCTCCTGGGATAATTAATTCTTAGTTTTTTCTTTTCTTTTTCATTAAACAAAGAGGAAAAGTAAGATCATGATGTCTCACAGAATTAATAGAGTTATGTCTGAATTTTTATAGATGATTCTTAATTTTTCCCAAAAGCCTATCAACAGCACACATATTTACCAAAAGAATACCACGTCATTTATCACAACGCTTTTGCTTAATAAAAACTTGCAATTTTATACAACGCATCACATTACATTTACTGCAAATTAAATAATGAGTAACAGGATATAGAATTATTCTTGTTTATATAACCTACAATAAAAATGGATAAATTCATTAGCTCTTTACTGCTTTTGATAATTAGCCTTACAAATGTCTACTGTAATTTATTCCCCAGTAGGTCTCATGATGTTCTCTGAAACATAAATTAACTCATGCATTTCACTTGAACTATTTTGTCTGAATGTTTTGGGTTTTTTTTTTTTTTCGCGGTATGCGGGCCTCACTGTTGTGGCCTCTCCCATTGCGGAGCACAGGCTCCGGACGCTCAGGCTCAGCGGCCATGGCTCACGGGCCCAGCCGCTCCGCGGCATGTTGGATCTTCCCGGACCGGGGCACAAACCCGTGTCCCCTGCATCGGCAGGGAGACTCTCAACCACTGCGCCACCAGGGAAGCCCTTGTCTGAATGTTTTGACAGAAAGGAAGTCTGATATGGTTGATTACTTTGAAAAAGAGGCTGATTTACTTTTTAGTTTCATGGTAGAAATTTCTCATTTACTGAGAAAGGCTTATACATAGATCCAAGGTTTTGACAAAAGCGCATGTAGGGCACATTTTTATCAAAAAATGTAGTGTTGGGAAAGGTTTATTGAAATTCAACGATATTTAGATTGTTCTCAACTCTGTTCATTGGGTTAAAAGAGTACCTCTAAGGGAAAAAATGTAAAATTAATAATCATTTTACAAGTCCTCATAACTATTTTTGGTTTAATTATGAGAATTTGAAAAAAATTAACTTAGTGATGGGTAATAAATCCTTTGGAAGATCGTTATTTCCAAGTGTTTGTTTTCACAAAACTGAAGGATGACCTGATGGAATAGCCAGCAGGTATATTTTGGAGGGGAGGGGAAGTTTGCTCCCCAGGGGAAATTTGGCAGTGTCTATAGGCATTTTGGGATGACACAACTGAGTAGATACCACTGACATCTAGTGGAAGAGGCCAGAGATGCTGCTAGAAATCCCGCAATGCATAGGACAGTTCCTTAGCCTCCAAGGAATTATCCAGTCCCAAATGTTAACAGTGTCCAAGTTGAGAAACACTTATATACGGATTTATAAATAAATTTTAAATGGGGAAAAAAACCTCTACTTATCTCAGTAAAAGATTCACTTAAAGAAATTTTATTTAATAATCATGAATGTTTATGCTTTAATTAAACAATGTCTGTTTATGTTCCTTTGATTAACTATGTAATAAAAATAAATGTAATGATAACACAAACTAGAAAAAAATTTTAAATTCTTCAGTCTTATGGTTACAAGACATTTTTTTAAAGTAACGTTTAAAATAATTTATAGTATTGTTTCAGGTAAGTGTCTTAGTCTATTCAGGCTTCTATAACAAAATACCAGAAACTGGGTGGCTTATAAAGAGCAGAAATTTGTTTCTCACAGTTCTGGAGACTGGAAGTCCAAGATCAAAGCACCACAATGGTCAGGAGAGGGCCCTCTTCCTGGCTCATAGCTGAGTCCTCACATGGGAGGAGGTGGAGGCAGTGAGGGTGGTCTCTGGCGTCTCATCTATAAGGGCTCCACCCACATGACCTGATCACCCCCCAAAGTTCTATCTCTAAATACCATCATATTGGAGGTTAACATTTCAACACATGAACTGTGGCAGGCTAGGGCACATTCAGACCACAGCAGTAAGTAAAACAAGTTATCAATAAAAGATTTTCGAGCATCACATAATATTACTTTAAGATAAAATTCTCTGCAGAAATCAGAATGGAAACTAAAATTCAAGGAAGAAAACAAATGATGTAAAATGTCATCCTGTTAGAAAAGTGCTTTTTCAGGGTTTTTAATTGCTTATAATAGGTATCAAATTGCTGTAGTGATTAGATTACACTGAACATGTTTAAAAGAGTGATCTTACAGTTCTGTGTTAAGCTGTCTATATTGACAGTATGCTGGAAATTTTATTTTTTCTGTCTAGTTAAAACGATGACGTATAATTTTGGATGTAACCAAAGTGTGCCAGAAGCTGCGCAGGGTGGCAAGATCCTTTTAGAGAGTATTTAAGCGAGAATGTTTGAAGACCATGGTTGTACACACGGCCAATCCAATTCACAAAAAGCACATGGGGCTCCAGACAGATGAGCAGGGATAAACCCCTTCCCAGTCCAAGTCCTCATGCCTTTTCTACTCTTGTAGCCCAAAAGCATTTTGAACAGCAAATTTTCAAATCCAAATATACAGGTATATCTTGGAGATACTGCAGGTTTGGTTCCAGACCGTCACAATAAAGCTAATATTGCAATAAAGCGAGTCAAACTAATTTTTTGGTTTCCCAGTGTATTATAAAAGTTATGTTTACGGGGCAGAGTCAAGATGGTCGTGTGGGAAGATGCCGAGTTAGCGTCTCCCCACAACTAGGGCGCCTGCTGGCCGCGGGTGGGGGAACCTGATGCCCAAGGAGATGGGAGGAACCCCCAAGTGACTGGCAGGACATGAGGGGGTACTGAGAGGGGAGGAAAAGTGGAGGCCAGGTAGGATCAGTGCCCCTGAGGCCAGGGAGATCAGGAAAGGCAGGTGGAAGGGGCCCTCCAGGAGGGGCAGGGCGTGACTGCCCTGTCCACTTGGCTGGGGAGCCTGCTGAGTTTCCAGGCCAGTTCCCTGCCCTCCAGGTACCTCCATCCCCCCAGCCACATTGGTCCTGGGGGCATAGGAAGGAGGCCAAGGGGAGACCAGGAGAGGCAGGTGGGAGGGGCCCTCCGGAAAGAGAGGAGCGGAGGGCGTTTGCCCCGCCCACTGGAGCCCAGGAAGCCTGCCGGGCTCCCAGGTGAGGTCCCCTGCCCTCTGAGATCAGGGGTGGGGGGCATGCCTGGGCCCCTTCTGTTCCTTGAGCCTAAGCCCCACCCTCAACAGTCCCCAGGGCCTTTTCCAGGCCTGTGGGTCCTGAGCATAGGCCCCACCCACTGCCCAAACCTCCTACTTGCTTAGGCCCCGCCCTCCACAGCCAAGGCATTTCCCCCCCCCCCCTTTTTTTTCTCTCTTTTCCCTCCTACTCTTTTATTTTTACTATTGTGGTACTGATGTACCTTCCGGTTGTTGATTCATCTATATTTTTATTTTTATATTCTTTCTAATGTATCTGTTAGTTTCCTAGTCTAATTTTATTTTTTACTTTGTTATTGCTCTCTCTTTCTCTCTCTCTCTTTTTTTTTTTTTGCCACCCCATGCAGCTTGTGGGATCTTGGTTCACGAGCTGGGGGTCGGGCCGAAGCTCCTGCAGTGGGACCTCCGTGTCAGAATCACTGGACTAACAGAGAACCTCAGACCCCAGGGAATATTCATCAGAGTGAGGTCTCACAGAGGTCCTCATCTCAGCATCAAGACCCAGCTCTACCCAACAGCCTACAAACTCCAGTGTTGGAAGCCTCAGGTCAAACAACCAATAAGACAGGAACACAATCCCACTCATTAAAAAAAAAAAAAAATGAGACAGCAAAAAAATATGTCACAGATGAAGGAACAAGGTAAAAACCTATAAGACCAAATAAATGAAGAGGAAATACACAATCTACCTGAAAAAGAATTCAGAGTAATGAGAGTAAAGATGATCCAGAATCTCAGAAATAGAATGGAGGCATGATTGAGAAAATACAAGGAATGTTTAACAAAGATCTAGAAGAACTAAAGAACAAACAAACACAGATGAACAACACAATAACTGAAATGAAAAATACACTAGAAAGAAGCAATAACAGAAAGAGGCAGAGAAACGAATAAATGAGCTGGAAGACAAAATGGTGGAAATAACTGTCGAGGGGCAGAATAAAGAAAAAAGAATGAAAAGAAATGAAGAAAATCTCAGAGACCTCTGGGACAACACTAAATGCACCAACATTCAAATTATAGGGGCCCCAGAAGAAGAAGAGAAAAAGAAAGGGACTGAGAAAATATTTGAACAGATTACAGTCGAAAACTTCCCTAACATGGGAAATAGTCACCCAAGTCCAGGAAGCACAGAGAGTCACATACAGAATAAACCCTCGAAAAAACACACCAAGACACATATTAGTCAAACTATCAAAAGTTAAATTAAAAAACAATATTAAAAGCAGCAAGGGAAAAACAAAAAATAACATACAAAGGAATCCTCATAAGGTTATCAGCTGATTTTTCAGCAGAAACTCTGCAGGCCAGAAGGGAGTGGCAGGATATACTTAAAGTGATGAAAGAGAAAAACCTACAACCAAGATTACTCTACCCAGCAAGGATCTCATTCAGATTCAACAGAGAAATCAAAAGTTTTTCAGACAAGCAAAAGCTAAGAGAATTCAGCACCACCAAACCAGCTTTACAACAAATGCTAAAGAAACTTCTCTAGGCAGGAAACACAAGAGAAGAAAAAGACTCACAAAAACAAAACCAAAACAATTAAGAAAATGGTAATAGGAACAAACATATCGATAATAACCTTGAATGTAAATGGATTAAATGCCCTAACCAAAAGACACAGACTGACTGAATGGATACAAAAACAAGATCCCTATATATGCTGTCTACAAGAGACCCACTTCAGACATAGGGACACATACAGACTGAAGGTGAAGGGATGGAAAAAGATATTCCATGCAAATGGAAATCAAAAGAAAGCTGGAGTAGCAATTCTCATATCAGACAAAATAGACTTTAAAATAAAGACTATTATAGGACACAAAGGACACTACATAATGATCAAAGGATCACACCAAGAAGAAGATATAACAATTATAAATGTTTATGCACCCAACGTAGGAGCACCTCGATACAAAAAGCAAATGCTAACAACCATGAAAGGAGAAATCGACAGTAACACAATAATAGTAGGGGACTTTAACACGCCACTTACACCAATGGACAGATCATCCAAACAGAAAATAAATAAGGAAACACAAGCTTTAAATGACACAATAGACCAGATAGATTTAATTGATACTTATAAAACATTCCACCCAAAAGTGGCAAAATACACTTTCTTCTCAAGTGCACATGGAACATTCTCCAGGATAGATCACAGCTTGGGTCACAAATCAAGTCTCGGAAAATTTAAGAAAACTGAAATCGTATCAGGCATCTTTTCTGACCCCAACACTATGAGACTGGAAATCAATTACAGGAAAAAAACTATAAAAAACACAAATACATGGAGGCTAAACAGTGTACTACTAAATAACCAAGAGATCACTGAATAAATCAAAGAAGAAATTTAAAAATACATAGAAACAAATGATAACAAAAGCATGACGAGCCAAAATCTATGGGACGCAGCAAAAGCAGTTCTAAGAGAGAAGCCTATAGCAATTCAATCTCACCTCAAGAAACAATAAACTCTCAAATAAACAATCTAACCCTACACTTAAAACAACTAGAGAAAGAAGAACAAAGAAAACCCAAAGTCAGAAGGAAAGAAATCATAAAAATCAGAGCAGAAATAAATGAAATAGAAATGAAGAAAACAATAGCAAAGATCAGTAAAACTAAAAGTTGGTTCTTTGAGAAGATAAACAAAATTGATAAACCCTTAGCCAGACTCATAAAGGAAAAAAGGGAGAGGACACAAATCAATAAAATTAGAAATGAAAAAGGGGAAATCACAACTGACACCGCAGAGATACAAAGGATTATAAGAGACTACTACAAAAAACTATATGCCAATAAAATGGACAACCACGAAGAAATGGACAAATTCTTGGAAAGGTACAATTTTCCAAGACTGAACCAGGAAGTATTAGAAAATATATACAGACCTATCACAAGTAATGAAATTGAAACCATAACTACAAATCTCCCAACAAGCAGAAGTCCAGGACCAGATGGCTTCACGGGCAAATTCTATCAAACATTTAGTGAAGAGCTAACACCGATCCTTCTCAAACTCTTCCAAAAAATTGCAGAGGGAGAAACACTCCCAAATTCATTCTACAAAGCCACCATCACCCTGATACCAAAACCAGACAAAGATGTCACAAAAAAAGAAAATTATAAACCAATATCACTGATGAAAATAGGTGCAAAAATCCTAAACAAAATACTAGCAAACAGAATCCAACAACACATTAAAAGGATCATACACCACGATCAAGTGGGACTTATCCCAGGGATGCAAGGATTCTTCATATATGCAAATTAATCAATGTGATACACCACATTAAGGGATAAAACCATGTGATCATCTCAATAGATGCAGAAAAAGCTTTTGACAAAATTCAACACCCGTTTATGATAAAAACTCTCCAGAAAGTGGGCACAGAGGGAACCCACCTCAACATAATAAAGGCCATATCCAACAAACCCACAGCAAACATCATTCTCAATGGCGAAAAACTGAAAGCATTTCCTCTAAGATCAGGAACAAGACAAGGATGTCCACTCTTGCCACTCTTATTCAACATAATTTTGGAAGTCCTAGCCTCGGCAATCAGAGAAGAAAAAGAAATAAAAGGAATACAAATTGGGAAAGAAGAAGTAAAACTCTCACTGTTTGCAGATGACATGATACTATACATAGAGAATCCTAAAGATGCCACCAGAAAACTACTAGAGCTAATCAATGAATTTGTTAAGGTTTCAGGATACGAAATTAATGCACAGAAATCTCTTGCATTCCTATATAGTAACAACGAAAAATCAGAAAGAGAAGTTAGGGAAACACTCCCATTTACCACTGCAACAAAAAGAAGAAAATACCTAGGAATAAACCTGCCTAAGGAGGCAAAAGACTTGTACTCAGAAAACTATAAAACACTGATGAAAGAAATCAGAGATGACATAAACAGATGGAGAGATATACTATGTTCTTAGATTGGAAGAGTCAATATTGTGAAAATGACTATACTACCCAAGGCAGTGTACAGATTCAATGCAATCCCTATCAAATTACCAATGGCATTTTTTACAGAACTAGAACAAAAAAATCTTAAAATCTGTATGGAGACACAAAAGACCCCAAATAGCCAAAGCAATCTTGAGAAAGAAAAACGGAGTTGGAGGAATCAGGCTCCCCGACTTCAAACTATACCACAAAGCTACAGTAATGAAGACAGTAAGGTACTGGCACAAAAACAGAAATATAGATCAATGGTACAGAGATAAACGCACACACATATGGTCACCTAATTTAAGACAAAGGAGACAAGAACATACAATGGAGAAAAGAGAGCCTCTTCAATAAGTGGTTCTGGGAAAACTGGACAGCTACAAGTATGTAAAAGAATGAGATTATAACACAACCTAACACCATACACAAAAATAAACTCAGAATGGATTAAAGACCTAAATGTAAGACCAGATAATATAAAACTCTTAGAGGAAAACATAGGAAAAACGCTCTTTGACGTAAACCACAGCAAGATCTTTTTTGACCCACCACCTAGAGTAATGGAAATAAAAACAGAAATACTCAAATGGGACTTAATTAAACTTAAAAGCTTTTGCACAGCAAAGGAAACCATAAGCAAGACAATAAGACAACCCTCAGAATGGGAGAAAATATTTGCAAATGAAACAACAGACAAAGGATTAATCTCCAAAATATACAAACAGCTCATGGAGCTCAATACCAAAAAACAAACAATCCAATTAAAAAATGGGCAGAAGACCTAAATAGACATTTCACCAAGGAAGACATACAGATGGCCAAGAGGCACATGAAAAGATGCTCAACATCACTAACTATTAGAAAAATGCAAATGAAAACTACAATGAGATATCACCTCACACTAGTCAGAATGGCCATTATCAAAAAATCTAGAAACCATAAATGCTGGAAAGGGTGTGGTGAAAAGGGAACCCTCCTGCACTGTTGGTGAGGATGAAAATTGATACAACCACTATGGAAAACAGTATGGAGGTTCCTTAAAATACTAAAAATAAAACTACCATATGGCCCAGCAATCCCACTACAGGGCACATACCCTGAGAACACCATAATTCAAAAAGAGTCATGTACCATAATGTTCACTGCAGCTCTATCTACAATAGCCAGGACATGGAACCAACCTCAATGTCCACTGACAGATGAATGGATAAAAAAGATGTGGCACATATATACAATGGAATATTACTCAGCTATAAAAAGAAACAAAATTGAGTTATTTGTAGTGAGATGGATGGACCTAGAGTCTGTCATACAGAGTGAAGTAAGTCAGAAAGAGAAAAACAAATACCGTAGGCTAACACATATACAGGGAGTCTAAAAAAAAAAAAACAAAAATGGTACTGATGAACCTAGTTGCAAGGCAGGAATAAAGAGGTAGACATAGAGAATGGACTTGAGGACACGGGTGGGAGGGGGAAGCTGGGGTGAAGTGAAAGTGGCATCTACATATATATACACTACCGAATGTAAAACAGATAGCTAGTGGGAAGCAGCAGCATAGCACAGGGAGATCAGCTAGGTGCTTTGTGACCGCCTGGAGGGGTGGCATAGGGAGGGTGGGAGGGAGGGAGACGCAAGAGGGAGGGGATGTGGGGACATATGTATGCATATGGCTGATTCACTTTGGTGTACAAGAGAAACTAACACAGTATTGTGAAGCAATTATACTCCAATAAAGATCTATTTTTAAAAAGTTATGTTTACACTATATTGTAGTCTATCAAGTGTACAATAGCATTATGTTTAAAAAAAAAACCCCGGGGCTTCCCTGGTGGCGCAGTGCTTGAGAGTCCGCCTGCCGATGCAGGAGACGCGGGTTCGTGCCCCGTTTCGGGAAGATCCCACATGCCGCGGAGCGGCTGGGCCCGTGAGCCATGGCCGCTGAGCCTGCGCGTCCAGAGCCTGTGCTCCGCAAATGGGAGAGGCCACAACAGTGAGAGGCCCGCATAACGCAAGGAAAAAAAAAAAAAAAACCCGAAAAACAATGTACATACCTTAAAGTGCTTTATTGCTAAAAAGTGCTAACCATCAATTGACAACACAGGGTTGACCCAAATTTTCAATTTATAAAATTCAAAGTAACTAGCAGTGCAATAAGGCAATGTAAAGTGCAATAAAATGAGGCATGCCTGTACTAGTCATTCACCCTAACAGCTTTTAAATAATACAGGTAACTTTATCACTTAAATAAAGTTATTAAGATAACTAAGTAATATTTTGATGTAATGAGATCAAGGCAAAAAACCCAAAAAATTCTGCATTGTCAGACGTAAAGAGTGATTCTTCTGTACGAAGAGAAATGATCACGCAGGTGCTTTGTTGGATTTTTAATTTAAATATTCATTAAGTGAACTTAAAATATATTTATAATCCTCATCCTCTGATGAAGAGCTTTCCC
>NW_006775372.1:3110319-3162450 GCF_000442215.2 Lipotes vexillifer
TTCCCTACTTAGTGAAACCCATTTTTCTCTGAGGCAGTTGAATAACATTGAACAAATGTAACACAAGATGGCAGTAACTTCATCCTTTAATTCCCATACATACTCAAGTAGAAAAAGAGTCGGTGTTTCTCTGGTGACAAAAGTGAGGTGGGGAGACTTTAAAATCAGGATTGCCATTAAGCACAGATGTTTAAATCAGGGAATTCTCTTTATACTTTAGATATGTGACACGTTTTCCCCCAGAGTTCACTTAAAAAGTATTTCACAATTACCAATCTTTTTTTTTTAATTTATGAAGGCAACACCGTATTGGTAGGTGACCTATATTAATACTGACAGAGAGTAAAAAGGAAAAATAAAGAAAAAAGTAGAAAGTGAAATTGCCAAACTAGCACACGATATCAGCAAATGATGGCTTAATATAACGTTTGTTTTTCTTTAAGTAACAAACCATGTAACTTTACCCAAGTCTAATATAATTACATAGATGACTAATACATAGGCGACTATTTGTAGTCATTTATATATTACATGAAAATTAGACACACACTTAAGAAAGGGTCACAATTTTTAAATACATATTCCATAATACTGTATATACTCTTTTGATGTCAGAATTCACCTGAAAAAGTTTCTATCTGTAAAGCAAGGCAGACCTCATGGCCTGCTCCTTCCAAGTTGAACGAACTTTACAGCAGTAAGAAAAAAATCTCTTGGTGCCTCATTCAACCCCTTCCTCTCTAAAAAGAAGTATAATTTCACCCACCTGGTTCTCAAGAGTGAAAGAGAGAGTCAGTGGGAAATTGCTGAATGGAGCACACATCACATAGCAGGTGCTCATTAAAATAATAATAATAACCATTGATTAGTTATTGCTTGTTATTAGGATCCTCTTTAAAATGCGCATGTAGTGTATGAATTCTTCAATAAAAAGGCCGACCCAAGGGAAATCAGGGACTTCTAGCTTCTGAGCCTCTTCTTTCTACACTTTGCTGCCCCAACAAATGCAATAATATCAAGCCAATTACACCCTTTTAGGACCAATCTGCGCCCAGGATCTCTCCCCGTCAAGACTGGATTTTATACATTATTATTAACTATTGAATAAAAGAGACTATTTCAGCACGTTTATGTTGGTGCTTTTTGTATCTCATTTACTCTGCGAAACAAACTTGCAAATTTTATCCCATTGTGCTCAAGCGGAAACACGGAGGCCAGCGGAGCGGACAAGTTTTGGAGAAGACTGCTGGGAGTTGGGGCTTATCATTTGCAAGTGACGCTTGCTCTGGAACTCAAGGGCAAAGCCCAGCCCAGCCCAGCCGTCGCGGAGGAAGCGCCCCATCCATCGCCCGCTTTCACCCGTCGCCTCTTCTGGGCTTCTCCCTCGTACTCTGGCTCCAAACCTGCATCCCCTGACTCTGCTCAGAGCATGCTCTTAGTTCTCTCGAGCGAGGCTCCTGACACTGGGAGCTCCCTACTTATTTGCAGCTCTGGCATGGAGCCTGCAGACACTGATCTCTCCTGGTCCTGTTGATGATGATGATGATGATGATAGGTTAGGTGTTTCCTCTCTGCAGGGTTCCTCCCAACTGCAGGCACTAGCTCTGGGGATCATGCATGTCCCACATTGCCCTGGTGATGGCGCTGTGGACATGTGAACCCCCAAACCGGCCTTTGCAGAAGGCACAGCCTGCTTCCCCGAGCCTTTGAAACAAATGATATTTTCCATTACTGCAGAGCTCCCAGGAGCCGAATCCCAGCTGCTCTCACCTGAACGCCATCACAGACAAAAGGTCATATTTCATCCCAGTCATCAGACTTTCAAAGATCTGTAGTCAGTAAAACAAAGCAAAGCTGGCTGTTTCCAATACTGGAATCCCAGTACCTCCTCCCACAGGGTGCTGACGGCAGCTTCAAATAAAAAACTAGTCACTTCTCTCCCCGGCCGCCTTGTTCTGAGGGTCAAGTTTTGTGGTTTCCTGCCCCAGATACGGATGTGGTGCCCTAGTTCATGTCTAGGTTTGGGGATGGACATATGCACATCTGTGACATGCACGTGACCACACACAGCCATCCTGCGAGGTAGAATGACCCGGTTCCAAGAAGCTTGGTCTGCAGAGACCAGGGGCCCGGCCAGTCGCTTCCACTCGCGCAGTCGGGCATTTCCGCGCACGAGCACGCTGGCCGGGCATAGGGCGCGGCACGAGCACGTGTGCACACGCGTGTGGACGGCACCCCACGAGGTGCCCACGGAAGCTCAGAGGCCGGGGCGCGTGACGGGTCTCCTCCAGGCCTGCTCCGCCCGACACTGCCGTTTTCAGCCGCCTTGGCTTTTCTCACATTCTCTTTATTGGCGTAAGCCGGAAGGGTCTTTAGAAATAAGCGTCAACTTGTACGCAACCAGAAAGTGAAAATATTTGGGGCTGACTGTAATCTCCTGACACCGTTTTATTTTATCTCTTTAACATTAATACAGGTAACCTGGCATTTGGCTGCCTCTTTCACGTTGAATAATCGGAATACTGTCAAACATTGACCTGAAAGTTGTCAAAACGTTGGTGCAAAACTTGTCAAATATTAGATTACGTGACAGGGGTCTGTTTCCTTCACGAGTTTCTCCTTATGCCATTAAACTGCCATTTGGACTCAAAAGATTCAATTCAATTTCACAGAAATATCTGTTTCCTGTCGACCTCACATTCAGCACCACAGAATTAACGTGCTCTTGATAGCACTCGTTGGAGAAAGATGCTATATGAGTATATTGGCCCTGTACTGCCAACAAGACCTCACACCCAGTCTCCGATATAAATGATGTCCTTTGTAAATAAACTATTTCCTGAGTTTGCCATTGTCTAGCCGGCAAATAAATCATTGGCGTGGTGTGTCCAGTGGAAATACATATGGTCCAAATAGAAGGAAATCTCCCCAGCTTTGCATCTTTGCCAAAAGTTCTCCCTATAACACACACTTTGAGTGGCCTTCACCATATCCACAAATTCCCTGAGATTCCTTCTTACTTTGACTCCTTGATTCCCCAGATGATGACAAAATGGAGAAAAGATACACTTATCATTCAGTAACACTATTAAAAGTCAAGATCATTTTATTATTATCTTTACTATCTCATTTTTTATTATAACAGAAATTCTCAAACCTAGTCCCAAATAGACAGAATGGAGTCATAAACCTCTAGGCATCCACTGCTCAATTTCACCATCAACATTTTTCTAAAGCGCTCTCTATTTTTTCTTTAATGGAGCTTTTTAAAGCAAACCTCAGATGGAAGGACCCACTGTCCATATTTGTCCTGGACCATCCCATAGCACTGAAAGTCCCGTATCTCAGGAATCCACTTGGTCCTATAGGTAAACCAGAATGGTTGACAGTCCCGTATCTCAGGAATCCACTTGGTCCTATAGGTAAACCAGAATGGTTGACAGTCCCGTATCTCAGGAATCCACTTGGTCCTATAGGTAAACCAGAATGGTTGACAGTCCCGTATCTCAGGAATCCACTTGGTCCTATAGGTAAACCAGAATGGCTGACTACCCTCTGAGTCAAATTATCATCATTCACCTATAACTTCTTCACCAGATATCTCTAATCCGGGCTTTTAAAAACTTAAAATTCACAAGTATTCCTAAGTATCATTTAATACCAGCCATCATCATTTATTTTTTGACTTTTTGCAGAAAGATAAAATTTCAGCAGTTAATCTGTTTGCGTCAGGCTTCTTATGATTGACACGTCACCTAAGCTCTCAGCTCCCCAGCATTCTTCTCCTATGCCACTTGTATCATTCAGGACGTGAGTCAATATTCCTATAAGATTTCCCACAATCTAGAATGTTACACGTTGTGTTCTTGTGGTGATTTTTTACATGCTCCTTTATCACATGTATTTTTATACAAAGTGCTGTTTAGCTCCAGAGACTTGATTAGATTGAGGATTGATTTTTTTTTGGCGGGGGGGATGGGGGGTGGGAAGGCAAGACTACTTCCTTGGTGGAGCTTATTGCATCCCAGCAGGAGGCACTGCTAATACGGATAAGACTGACATGGGGTTCTGGAGGGGTCACCCTGATGGAACCATTTGAAAGCTCCCATCAACCTTTCACCTAAAGATTTTAGCAGCCACCGACGATCGCTGCCCTTGATGTGTGACATCATTAGGGGAAGCAAAGCGTGGTGTTCGAATTCTATTATCCCTCCTTTGTTTATTAATGTGCTTCTCTACAAAGAATGGCTTTTCCATCATAGACTATCTGAAGTAAAATCCAGATAATCTTGAAGTAAAATTACCTTGAATTAAAATCCTCGAAGTAAAATCCATTCAGAAAAGACAGAATATATGTGTGATATTTTCCTCCCATTTATTAAATTTCAGAATAAACAGCTGGAGTCCTGAAGATGATCAATAAAGCTTTGGGGGAGAGTGGAATAGGGAGAGAAGTGGCATTTTGAATTCTCTGGAGCCTGTACTTTGATTCGTTTTCATGACTTCCTTAGCTGCTGTACACATGCAAATGTATCTGCTGCTCTACCGTAATTTCCTGAACAGGTGTGCACTGGCTATTCTGCAAAAACCTGTAAACATACGGCACAGTACCTCCCTTCTGCTGTCTTCACCAGGAAACCTTCGCCCATTTCAGGGGCAATGATAAGATGACGACAGAAAGCACAAGGCAAAATCGCTAAATCAGTAAAAGGTGCCTGCATACTCCTGTCTCCCCGTTGTTCTCATTCCTGATCTGTGCACATCAACTTCTCAGGTGACCAATTCTCTGTCCACTGCATCTAGCCTAGCAATCACCTAGCCACACTAGGCTTCACAAGTGTCCTTCCCTCTGCGTCCTGTCTCTCTGTTCCTTTAAATCGCACTTCTCACAATCACCTAAGATCTGGCCCGCAGGAGAAGACCATGAACCAGTCTGCACTGAGACCAGCGTCTCTGGCCACTCGGTACCAACAGGCTCTCTTTTCCTAACCCACTCTTCAACTCCGGAATTCAGATTTTCAAAGAAGTCAATCCTTGGGTCCAAAGATTTAATTGCACTTTTCCAAAATGTTTTGAATTATTTAGCCATAAAAAAGAAGGAAATTCTAGCATTTGAGCCAACGTGGATGAATCTAGAGTTACGCTACGTGAAATAAGCCAGACAGAGAAGACAAATATGGCATCATCTCACTTATATGTGGAATCTTAAAAAAAAAAAAAAAATCAAACTCCTAGAAACAGAAGGTTGGGGTTGGGGACACAGGGAAATGTTGGTCAAAGGGTCCAAACGTTCAGTTATAAGATGAATAAGATCTGAGGATCCAATGTATAAAATGGTGACTATAGTTAATAACCCTGTATTATATCATTGAAGTTTCCTAAGAGAGTAGAACTCAATTGTTCTCACAAAAAAAAGAAAGGAAGGAAGGAAGGAAAGGAGGGAGGATAGGTGATGGATGTGTTTAATTTGATGGGGGAAATTCTTTCACAATGTGTGTCTGTGTGTATAAAATCATACTGTACACATTTATTATCTTAGAATTTTGTCAATTATACCCCAGTAAAGCTGAAAAAAGTGTCTTGAGTTTTCCTCTTTGGGGATTTTGTTCACACTTTTCAGAACTCCTAGAAGGCCTCCCCCACTTGGAACAATCCAGGGACTTCAGTCCCTCCTTCCCTGAAAATCTGTCCAATTCACCTTCTTTGCTGTAACAGCCACCTGTCTTTGAAACGCCTGTGATTATTATCATCAAATGCCTCAGGAAAATTCTTCTACTGTAGTCCTGAACTCTTATTTCCTATAATGTTGTTTAACTCTTTGATGGACTTTAAGCAAGGTTTCCCTACTACATTGTACAGGGCAAGGATGGTGTGCTGTTTTTAAAATAATACCCAGCAGGCACAGCATGAATATTTGTATCGATAATAAAATGCTGGTAAATGTTTTATATGAGAATGGAGGCACAGGAGACAGTTCTAGAACATTCTACATATCACTAGTCTGATAAACATTTACACTGCCTATAGATCAGCATATTTCTTTTGAACCATTCTAATATTTTTTAAACTTCCATTTTCATCTCTACTACAAGAAACTGATGCATTTCTGTGTAAACAATCTGGCTGTTGTATTTTAGGACACACACAGTATTCCAGTATGACCAAATTGCCAAAGAATTTTCATTAGACCACCAGCATGAGCTGAGGTGTGGAGAAACGGTGAGTCATACATTCCATACACTGGTAAGATGAGACACAAACTGACATACCCTTGTACGGTCAGGGTGGAAATATATACCAAACCTTAAGACTGATAATACCCTTATTCCCGGCAATTCCACCTCTAGGAAGTAATTCTAAGAAAACAGAGATATACACCCACAAAGACGGATGCACGTTGACCCACAACATTGGTATTTTAAAACAGTGAAAATTAGAAATGACCTATAAGTCCAAAAACTGGAAAATAAACCGTGATAGACACGTAGCATAGAATAACTATTCAACCACTAAAAATATTTTGTAAACGAATAGCTACAAAACAAAATTCACGATTGAGTAAAAATAAATGGTTTAAAAGTAGTCCATGAAATGCACACATAAAAGGTTACCTAGGACACCTTTACTCACTAAGAGTGGCTGTCTCTGGATGTGAGCATTAGGCATGATTTTTATTCTTTTCTTCGTGACCTTTTGAACTGTCCAAATTGTCTGCAATGAACCATAGTGTTTTAAAACCCAAACAGTATTATCCTGTAAAATATCAATGTCTAAGCTACATGGCAGTTTCGTGATCGTTATCTTTATTTATTTACTTCTTAATTTTTTTAACATCTTTATTGGAGCGTAATTGCTTTACAATGGTGTGTTAGTTTCTGATTTATAACAAAGTGAATCAGTTATACATGTACATATGTTCCCATATCTCCTCCCTCGTGATTGTTATTTTTAAATACACATTGGGTTGGCCAAAAAGTTCGTTCGGGTTTTCCATCGCTTCCTATGGCAAAACCCGAACGAACTTTTTGGCCAGCCCAAATATATAGCTGTGACCCAGAAATTATACTCATGTGTACATACACAACAGAATGCATGTATACATCCACTGAAAACGCACACAAGGAAGGATACTTAGAGCATCTGCAGGTGATGAAACTTGTACAGACCTTGATAGAGGGAATGGTTGCACACTGTTGTGAATGTACAAATAATAAATAAATAAATAAATAACTACTCAGAGCTGTGCCATTTGTAATAGAGAAAAAAAGGGAAATGTGTACCAACAGCAGAATGGATAAATAAACGGTGGTAAAATTACAAGAGACTGCAAGACAGTAATAAGAATCAAGGGACTATTGCTCCATGGAGGTACATGGAAGAATCCCACACCCTTAGCACTGAGTGAAAGAAGACAGGCACAAAGAGAACATACAGTATGATGTATGATGTAGGTAAAGTTTAAAACAGACAAAAGTTATTTACAATGTCAAGTCAATTGTACGGTTAGCTGTGGAGAGGGAGATGCTTAGTGACCAGGGGTGAGCATGAGAAAGGGTCTGTGTGGCTGGGAATATTCTGCTCGCTTATCTGAGTGGTGGTTGCCAACGTTCACAGTAGTGAAAATTCACCAAGCTGTAACCTTACAATATGCGCAGTATCAAAAATACCCTGTTGGGGCTTCCCTGGTGGTGCAGTGGTTGAGAATCTGCCTGTCAATGCAGGGGACACGGGTTCGAGCCCTGGTCTGGGAAGATCCCACATGCCGCAGAGCAACTAGGCTCGTGAGCCATGGCCGCTGAGCCTGCGCGTCTGGAGCCTGTGCTCCGCAACAAGAGAGGCCACGACAGTGAGAGGCCCACGCACCGCAATGAAGAGTGGCCCCTGCTTGCCACAGCTAGAGAAAGCCCTCGCACAGAAACGAAGACCCAACACAGCCAAAAATAAATAAATAATTTATATTAAAAAAAAGAAAAAAGAAAAAAGCTATTAAAGAAAAATACCCTGTTGCTTTTATTTTTTTATCTGGTTCCCTGTAAATTCTCCGGCCCCTAATGACCTTCCCTGTTGCTAAATCCCTTCCTCAATTAATAAGTTAATTCTCTTCCATCAGCTATACGTTTGACCTCTTTCTATAATTTCCACTTTTAAACATTCATCCGTAATTCAACAACAGCACCACTGAATTCTAGTATATTCTGAACACAGTATTAGGTGATGCGAGGGCAGAGCCAGAAGGAAAACACAAACTGAAGAAAGTCTTTAACGTCCATCTAGGCGTGGACCTTGCTCTAAAACATGCACACAAAATTTGTATATAATTGAAAGGGGTCAAAACCCCCCCGAAGACGCTTGTTCAGCCCAGACTAAGAGACTTGCTTTACAGACAATGCTTCAGAAGGGGGAGGTAAAATTTCTCTCATGTTTTTATTAGGTAATAACTTTGCTTTTGGTTTTCTAAAAATTAAATTTGCACCTTATTAAGTGGTTTTTTTGAAGTCAATTTATGTGGCTATCAAGTTGTATGATTTCCCCCTCAATTTGTATGACATTTTCAAACTTTTTGAAACTCAGTGTTTCTTCTGAAAGGGTGTCCTATAAAGTATCCCAAATCTCCTTAAGCATGTAAGTTAAGGAGTTCTAAAAACCACGTTTCACTGCACTTAGCACATTAATTGTAACTGCTCAAGATAAAACTTATATTGCAATTTAATTTCTCCAAAAATATTTTGGCATATATGTTTTTCATTGGAATAAGATAACTAATAATAATGAGGCTTTTCCATAGCTAAATTAGAAAGGCTATTAGAATTTTAAAGTCAGTTTCTAAATTCTTAATACCTTGCAGTCAAATATTCCGCTACATAGAAAACAAAACAGTCCCTGGTGCTCACACCCTGGTAACCCATGAAGACTTTAAGAATAAAACTGATCATTAATGTGATAAAAAAACAAAACCGTGTGTTAATTTGCAGTGCTAATTAAACCATATAAGTTTATACCAATTTCCCCAATTTCCTTTTTAAAGGAAAAAGAAATATAAGGAAACATGTCCTACGTAAATAAATAAAAAGATGACATTCTATTCTTTAATGTTATTTAAAATTCCAAAAACCAAATCAAAGAAAGTACAATGCTGGCATATGCACTTACTAATTACATATACAAAAGTATCTACCACACACACACACACAAATGTGTGCGTACATATATCTCCCTTTTCAAGAAATCTGACGTGCTTCCTCAGATGGCTGACACATCAGCCATCCCTCACCCTGTGAGAAACACCTTTATGATCTTAAGTCTACCATTGTCTAGATTTTACTAACTTAAATGTTTTATTTTTTATTTTCTTATAATTTTCTTGTGCCTTAGTATGGCCTTCGTGTTACTGAAAACTTTGGAACTTTTTATTTGTTATATTTTCTTCTGCTGCATGGGTACCCCAAATTGCACCCTATCGCACATCTTCTAGGCTCCCTAGCAAGAACCACATCTAATCTTATATTCTTTAAGACAACTGAGATCTTGTTTCTTTTTAGAATTAAATAAATTACATGTCGTTTGATACAGCAATAATGTAACCATCTTCTAGAGGAAAAGGTGCCTTGACTGTCAGTAATTATCTAGGGCTTCTATAATTAATTCTGTAATAAAAATGTGAACTCTTTTTTGCTCTGTTTCATGCAAGATCCCTTCTCCAGCCCATTAAAAAACCTCCGATCAATTCATGGGACAATATTGCATTGGGCTAAGATGTTGGCAAAACTGTAAACGGTATTTTCTCAAAACACTCAAAAAGCAGGAATACAAACATTGGCTGTTGGTGACCCCAAAGCCCTGTTCTTCTCACCATAACTGACCTGGGTTTCTGGGGGTGGTATAGATATAGAGGTATTCGAAAGGCAAAAATATTCTGGAGTAAGAGAGAAACTTCTGTCAGCTTGCACCCCTCCCTCTGCCCCACACCATCAATCACAGGTTACATGGTGTGGCCCTTTCTTTCTTTTTTAAAATTATTTATTTATTTATTTATTTATTTATTTTTGGCTGTGTTGGGTCTTCGTTGCTACGCGCAGGTTTTCTCTAGTTGCAGTGAGCAGGGGGCTACTCTTTGTTGCGGTGCACGGGCTTCTCATTGCGGTGGCTTCTCTTGTTGCGGAGCACAGGCTTCAGGAATTGTGGCTCGAGGGCTCTAGAGCTCAGACTCAGTAGCTGTGGCGCATGGGCTTAGCCGCATGTGGGATCTTCCTGGACCAGGGCTCAAACCCATGTCCCCTGCATTGGCCGGCGATCCTTAACCACTGCACCACCGGGGAAGTCCCTGGTTGTGGTCCTTTCTATCTCCAACATGTGTATCCACACAACGTCTTTGTCCCCCAAAGAGTCCCCACACTCTACTACAGACACTAGTCCTGTCTTGTTTGCATGACATCTACAGTCTTTAATGGGCTCACTAAATCTAGGCTCTCCCGTCATGTGATATAAGGGCTTCCTACTCAATAAAAAGGATGAAGCCCTAGGAAAATTTAAATCTGATCATATCCTATAGTTTTCTTCCATATTGAGCCATGCCCCTTTGCAAATCTTAGGCTTGAGCTATGTTAGACAACTCATGGATCCCCGGGCAAGCCACACACACTCAGGCGTCCACACCCTTTGCTCTTCCTGGAAAGCCACCTCCTCCCTCTCCACTCGTTGACAGACCTCTCTTCATCTTTCAAACGCATTCCTAACTGCGCATGACAGGCCTCGTTGATCCCCTGTCCAAAGGCAGAATTAATGTCTTCCTCCTCCCTATTTCTGTTGTTTGTCATTTATAAACCATAATCTTTTAGAGTACAGACGCGATACTAGTAGGAAGTTAGTTATCCCCCCACACCGGGAGTTCCTCGAGAATAGCATTCATTTATTTGTTTTTGTGTCAGATACATAACAAGAACATGTTACTCACTCAACCAACCATCCCCTGATGAACCTATGCAATCTCGTGCCCTGATGCAGGAGGTACCAGGGGTACACTGTGAACAAGACACAATCCTTGCTTTTAAAGAGCTTCTGGTCCAGTGATTTAGTGGTCCATAAATGTTTACTGAATCATTTAACTAACATTTGTATCCTTTTTGCCCAATGGCATGCAGCTAGTTTGAATGATTACAGACAGCCTAGTTCAACTCAATCTTCATCCGAAACATAAGCAGGGTTAAAACTGCTTTTGGGCACATTTTATACCAGGCGTTAAAAGGTGCAGGCGGAGAGGTTGCTTAAGTCGGTGTGATGAGCGAAAAAGGAAAAGTGACCATCAGCGCCAATTCCCATCTGTTCTCTTTATCTACCTAAGGTCAGAGGTGAGAAGGTCGCCACCATCTACCCGTCTTCCCTTGGGTGCACGTGGATGACAGCTGGGCACCCTGCGATGCCCCGCCTTGAACAACGATGGCACTGCAGACAGGTTCCGGTTTTGCGAAGTGTGACTCATCTCGTTCCTCTACTGAGACCCATATGCACTCGAGCTTCTGACAGCACCTGCCCACCGTGTGCAGCTGACACTAGGCTCTGCTCTCTACTGGTCTCTCAGAGGCTGGCATGCTGCAGCCAGCTCCCAGCACCTAAGTCCCATTACGCTGTAACCCCAGTACTATTCCCCAGGAAGAGCGCAGGAGAATTCCATCCAGGCTCCTTTCCGTCACTCCTATCTGTCTGATGTTGTCAAAGACAAGGGCCTTGGAAACCTCTTTTCTTCACGAAAGTGTCATAGTTTCATTGCTTCACAAGCCCTATTTGACAAGATTCTGAGGACCCAAGTTTAGCCTTCCTTTATGAATGAACAAGTATCATTTTCATTATACGTGAGGCTGTTCTTCCCAAACCGGGTTGATTCCAGCTGGTACTGCTAATAAGAGACATCCTTGCCTCAGTTACGGTCCTCCAGACAATGTTTCATTTTGGTAGAAGGTTCCAGGCAGCATCAAATGCCCACAGCAACAAATTCTCTCCTCTCCCCTATACACCTCCCTTTAGGGTACAGATGCCTTCATGAAATTTGCAAGGCTTTTCTAAACACCAATCCATACTCTGAAGGCATAAGGAGTACAGACTCTACCAGACAGTCATTTTGAAGGCCTGTAAAATGTGTACACACTGTCCATCATAACTCACTTCTGTAATGTAAAGTTTCCCCTTTGGGGATTATATTGATATATCCCTATACTCACATCTTACTCATTTCCACAAAGAGTAACCCTGCACACGCTATCAGAAGGCCAAGAAATACTTAGTAGGCTTTTTGGTCCTTAAAACAAGAGGCTATTCTTTGGCAAAGGGTGCAAATTCTTTGGCAAAGGGTGAATAAACTCTTGTCTCTAGAGGCCTGAATTCAATTCACATTCAATCGCTTTGATTAACTACTAAACCCAGCAAATTCAGTTCCGCGTTTGAGGCAACCCCCTGAGGTACTACTGGCAAGAAGGACAGAGGTTAGGGAAAGAAGAATGATACTTAAAGTCCTAATTGAGATTTGACGCAATACCTAGTCACATTCAGTCGCAATAATAAAAAGTTTTAAATCAGCCAAGGGTACAAGAGGGTGAAAAGAGTTTTGGAATATTAGACTTTTCCTACGCAAACTAACAGAGAGGAAAATGTTGACAGCTGTCTACTCTACACAAAAGAATGGCTGTGATAAGAGTCTGTTGATAAAAAGATGAAAGTGACAGGGATAACAATGAGAAAAGAAATCACACAGAGTATTTCTGAGAACACAGAGAAATCAACCCCACATTACTGCCTTGTTATATTAATCTCCTTGCTCCCCGGGGCAAGACAGCACAGCCAAATCTTCCCTTTGTAAGTCTGCAATAAAAACACGTAGTCAGATATGAGAAGAACACAGAAAATCCAAAACGGCATCATTAATATACAATGCAAATTGTGTAAAGAATGAGATCTTGAAAGCAGAGAGAGAGATTTGTTTCAATGAGGCTCCCTCCTTTGTCGTGAGATTACTGCCCTTAGCTTTGAATCTGACCTCAGAACTCTGTCTCAGGTAAAAACAGTCAGATTATTCCACCTTTAAATACTGGGAATGGATTACAGACTTCTAAGAAATGAGCATTTAAAAAAAAAAAAATCTTATCTCCGCTTCTCTTTGAGATGCCACACTATTTGTGAAGACAGGAGTGGCTGAAGATAACAGGATGATGCCTGGCTCTCCTGTTGTGCCAGATGAGGTTAAGGAGGTCTTCTGGCTGCACACTTGCTCCGAGATGGAGGACACTGCTTATTTATAGTTTAGGACACATGATTTGCTGGGTGTCTTACTGTCCATAATTATGTTAGAATTTGGCAAAGAAATGGTTCTTCTACTAATGTATTTTTATATATGGAAGAATCTGATAGATATCTAAATCAGAGATGATTCATTCTACCATGTATACCTGTAATACACACACACACACACACACACACACACACACACACACACACACACACACACACACACACATTAATTGACGGAGTCATTTCACCAGTCATTCTCTACTGGTAAAATAAACACAGTCCTCTAAGATGAGAAAAGATGTTATTTTCTCTCCTGGAAATGTTAGTGCTTTATGACACAGTGATTCAGTTATTTGTCCAAATGTCTATGGCGACAGAGAGGGAAACAAGACCCTCATTTTAGCATATCCTCAACCAAGGGCATTAAATAAAGTCAACCTTTACTTGCAAGAAATTAGTACCTCCCATAAATCACATCAAGAAAGACTGCTGTTCTTCATAGAGATGGAAAGTAGATTAGAGGTTATCAGGGGCTTGGAACAGCGGGTGTGGGCAGTTATTGCTTAATGGGTCAGAGTTTCTGTGTGGGGCGGTGGAAAAGTTTTAGAAGCAGTGGTGATGGATTGCACAACTGTGTGAATATGATGAATGCCTTTGAATTGTACACTTAAAAATGGCTAAAATGGCCTATTTTATTTTACCACAATTAAAAAGAAAAAGAATGACTGTTGCTACAACTGGTCATAATCAAAGTGGACACTTACCCACGCGGGAAGAACAAGATGCATCTGATTCTAGAGGTTTCCTTTAATTTGACCAGTTTGTATGTAAATAGTTGACAAGCAAAACTGGACAAAGGAAAATTCTCAGTCTGGAGCATGCCTGCTCTAGACACCAGGATAAAGTAAATTACTTTTCTTGCGGTGTTGCCACACGTCTGCCTTCCTACCTCACACCATGGACGTATCATTCCAGCAAACTGTTATATGGGGTATGTATGTCTTTATTTGTGGACTCTGAGTTGAAATGGATGCTCTCTCTCTCTGGTATTGGGGGTAAAGCCTCATGCGCTAGATAGTAGTGCTAGATCCTGGCACTATTGCCCTTTAGCCGGGTGATCCAAGGCAAATATTTCCTTAGAAAATGCTCATGGAGAAAATGGAACCACTCACTCCAGTGTTCAAGGACATTCTGATCCTTCGAGCTTATGTACTTAAATCACTCGGCACAGGATAGCTACATACTTACTACTTTCCAGATAACATTCCGAGGCTTTAGAAAGGGTGGTGTCTCAAGAGGGCTAAGAAAACCAAATGGGGTGGTTCTGACATCACCGTCCTAAGTTTTCCCCAGGAGGGAGAATAGGGAGGCTTCAGAAAGAAGACGACCATGGCTGAGGTTTCTCTCTAATGAGCTCAGCTGGCCAAAGAAACTAGTCTAGAGCTGATCCTTGCCTGTGGGGAGGTGAAATCTAAATGACAAATCTTCATTTTTTTCCCACTGCATTTTATATATTGAGGAATAATTTTCATGCAGTAAAACAGAAACCTGAATTGTCTAGAGCTCCATCACTTTTACATTTGTAAATAACCATAACCCCCCGCCCAGGTCAAAACAAAGAACATTTTGACCCATCAGAAAGTTTCCTCCTGCCCCTCCCAGTTACTGCCCCATCCTCTCCACCCAGGGTTGGCCCTTGTTCTGACATCTATCACCCACTAGTCACTGCTGCCTCCTCTCCAACCCCCATGTACACAGGATCATACACTATGTAACTTTTGTGTCCGGATTCGTGCACTCCACAAAATGACTTTGAGATTTAGCTCTGTTGTTGAGTTTCTCTGAGGTTTGTTCTTATGCCTGAGTGGCTCTCCATTGTATGAATATACCAGGTCTTTATAAGTTCTCCTGTTGAGGGACATTTGGGTCTTTTCCATTTTGAGGCTATTAGGAGTGAACTTATGAACATACTTCATAAGTCTCTTTTTCTTCCACTGAAGTTACATTTTTTTTTCCCTATTAGTCATCAATTTTATACACACTGGTGTATACGTGTCAAACCCAATCGCCCAATTCATCACACCACCATCCCCACCCTCCCGCGCTTTCCCACCTTGGTGTCCATACATTTATTCTCTACGTCTGTGTCTCAATGTCTGCCCTGAAAACCAGTTCATCTGTACCATTTTTCTAGGTTCCACACAGATGCGCTAATATACGCTATTTGTTTTTCTCTTTCTGACTTACTTCACTCTGTATGACAGTCTCTAGATCCATTCACGTCTCAGCAAATGACCCAATTTCGTTCCTTTTTATGGCTGAGTAATATTCCATTGTATATATGTGCCACATCTTCTTTATCCATTCGTCTGTCGGTGGGCATTTAGGTTGCTTCCATGACCTGGCTATTGGAAATAGTGCTGCAATGAACATTGGGGTGCATGTGTCTTTTTGAATTGTGGTTTTCTCTGGGTATATGCCCAGTAGTGGGAGGGCTGGATCATATGGTAATTCTATTTTTAGTTTTTAAGGAACCTCCATACTGTTCTCCATAGTGGCTGTATCAGTTTACATTCCCACCAACAGTGCAAGAGGGTTCCTTTTTCTCCACACACTCTAGCATTTCTTGTTTGTAGATTTTCTGATGAAGCCCATTCTAACTGGTGTGAGGTGATAACTCATTGTAGCTTTGATTTGCATTTCTCTAATAATTAGTGATGTTCAGCAGCTTTTCATGTGCTTCTTGGCCATCTGTATGTCTTCTTTGGAGAAATGTCTATTTAGGTCTTCTGCTCATTTTTGGATAGGGCTGTTTGTTTTTTTAATATCAAGCTGCATGAGCTGTTTATATATTTTGGAGATTAATCCTTAGTCCGTCGATTTGTTTGCAAATATTTTCTCCCATTCTGAGGGTTCTTTTTTCGTCTTGTTTATGGTTTCCTTTGCTGTGCAAAAGCTTTGACGTTTCATTAGGTCCCATTTGTTTATTTTTGTTTTTATTTCCATTACTCTACGAGGTGGATCAAAAAATATCTTGCTGTGATTTATGTCAAAGAGTGTTCTTCTTATGTTTTCCTCTAAGAGTTTTATAGTGTCCAGTCTTACATTTAGGTCTCTTATCCATTTGGAGTTTATTTTTGTGTATGGTGTTAGGTGGTGTTCTAATTTCATTCTTTTACATGTCGCTGTCCAGTTTTCCCACCACCACTTATTGAAGAGACTGCCTTTTCTCCATTGTATATCCTTGCCCCCTTTGTCATAGGTTAGTTGACCATAGGTGTGTGGGTTTATCTCTGAGCTTTCTATCCTGTTCCATTGATCTATATTTCTGTTTTTGTGCCAGTACTGTATTGTCTTGATTACTTCAGCTTTCTGGTATAGTTTGAAGTCAGGGAACCTGATTCCTCCAGGTCCGTTTTTTTCCCTCAAGACTGCTTTGCCAATTCAGGGTCTTTTGTGTCTCCATACGAATTTAAAGATTTTTTGTTCTAGTTCTGTAAAAGATGCCATTGGTAATCTGATAGGGATTGCACTGAATCTGTAGATTGCTTTGGGTAGTATAGTCATTTTCACAATATTGATTCTTCCAATCCAAGAACATGGTATATCTCTCCATCTGTTGGTATCATCTTTAATTTCTTTCAAAAGCGTCTTATAGTTTCTGCATACAGGTCTTTTGTCTCCCTAGGTAGGTTTATTCCTAGGTATTTTATTCTTTTTGTTGCAGTGGTAAATGGGAGTGTTTCCTTGATTTCTCTTTCAGATTGTTCATCATTAGTGTATAGGAATGCAAGAGATTTCTGTGCATTAATTTTGTATCCTGCTACTTTACCAGATTCATTGATTAGCTCTAGTAGTTTTCTGGTGGCATCTTTAGGATTCTCTCTGTATAGTATCGTGTCATCTGCAAACAGGGACAGTTTTACTTCTTCTTTTCCAATTTGTATTCCTTTTGTTTCTTTTTCTCCACTGATTGCCGTGGCTAGGACTTCCGAAGCTATGTTGAATAATAGTGGTGAGAGTGGACATCCTTGTCTTGTTCCTGATCTTAGAGGAAATGCTTTCAGTTTTCCATCATTGAGAATGATGTTTGCTGTGGGTTTGTCGTATATGGCCTTTATTATGTCGAGGTAGGTTGCCTCTATGCCCAGTTTCTGGAGAGTTTTTATCATAAATGGGTGTTGAATTTTGTCAAAAGCTTTTTCTGCATCTATTGAGATGATCATATGGTTTTTATTCTTCAATTTGTTAATATGGTGTATCACATTGACTGATTTGCATACATTGAAGAATCCTCACATGCCTGGGATAAATCCCACTTGATCGTGGTGTATGATCCTTTTAATGTGCTGTTGGATTCGGTTTGCTAGTATTTTGTTGAGGATTTTTGCATCTATATTCATCAGTGATACTGATCTGTAGTTTTCTTTTTTTGTAGTATCTTTGTCTGGTTTTGGTATCAGGGTGACGGTGGCCTCATAGAATGAGTTTGGGAGTGTTCCTTCCTCTGCAATTTTTTGGAAGAGTCTGAGAAGGATGGGTGTTAGCTCTTCTCTAAATGTTTGATAGAAGTCGCCTGTGAAGCCATCCGGTCTTGGAATTTTGTTTGTTGGAAGATTTTTAATCACAGTTTCAATTTCATTACTTGTGATTGGTCTGTTCATATTTTCTGTTTCTTCCTTGTTCGGTCTTGGAAGGTTATACCTTTCTGAGAATTTGTCCATTTCTTCCAGGTTGTCCATTTTATTGGCATAGAGTTGCCTGTAGTAGTCTCTTAGGATGCTTTGTATTTCTGCAGTGTCTGTTGTGACTTCTCCTTTTTCATTTCTAATTTTATTGAGTTGAGTCCTCTCCCTGTTTTTCTTGATAAGTTTGGCTAATGGTTTATCAATTTTGTTTACCTTATCAAAGAACCAGCTTTTAGTTTTACTGATCTTTGCTATTGTTTTCTTTGTTTCTATTTCATTTATTTCCACTCTTATCTTTATGAATTCTTTCCTTCTGCTAACTTTGGGTTTCGTTTGTCCTTCTTTCTCTAGTTCCTTTAGGTGTAAGGTTAGATCAGGTATTTGAGATTTTTCTTGTTTCTTGAGGTAGGCTTGTATAGCTATAAACTTCCCTCTTAGAACTGCTTTTGCTGCATCCCATAGATTTTGGATTGTCATGTTTTCATTATCATTTTGATTTCCTCTTTGATTTCTTCAGTGATCTCTTAGCTATTTAGTAACGTAGTGTTTAGCCTCCATGTGTTTGTGTTTTTTATGTTTTTTTCCCTGTAATTGATTTCTAATCTCATAGTGTTGTGGTCAGAAAAGATGCTTGATATGATTTCAATTTTCTTAAATTTACTGAGGCTTGATTTGTGACCAAGACGTGATGTATCCTGGAGAATGTTCCATGTGCACTTGAGGAGAAAGTGTAATCTGCTGTTTTTGGATGGAAGGTTCTATAAATATCAATTAAATCTATCTGGTCTATTGTGTCATTTAAAGCTTGTGTTTCCTTATGAATTTTCTGTTTGGATGATCTGTCCATTGGGGTAAGTGAGGTGTTAAAGTCTCCCACTATTACTGTGTTACTGTCGATTTACTCTTTTACAGCTGTTAGCAGTTGCCTTATGTATTGAGGTGCTCCTATGTTGGATGCATATATATTTATAATTGTTATATCTTCTTCTTGGATTGATCCCTTGATCATTATGTGGTGTGCTTCCTTGTCTCTTGTAATATTCTTTATTTTAAAGTCTATTTTGTCTGATATAAGAATTGCTACTCCAGCTTTCTTTTGATTTCCATTTGCATGGAATATCTTTTTCCATCCCCCCACTTTCAGTCTGTATGTGTCCCTAGGTCTGAAGTGAGTCTCTTGTAGACAGCATATATATGGGTCTTGTTTTTGTATCCATTCAACAAGCTTGTGTGTTTTGGTTGGAGCATTTAATCCATTCACGTTTAAGGTAATTATCGATATGTATGTTCCTATGACCATTTTTTTAATTGTTTTGGGTTTGTTTTTGTAGGTCCCACTTAGAGAAGTTCCTTTAGCATTTGTTGTAGCGCTGGTTTGGTGGTGCTGAATTCTCTTAGCTTTTGCTTGTCTGTAAAGCTTTCGGTTTCTCCATCGAATCTGAATGAGACCCTTGCTGGGTAGAGTAATCTTGGTTGTAGGTTCTTCCCTTTCATCACTTTAAGTATATCATGCCACTCCCTTCTGGCTTGCAGAGTTTCTGCTGAGAAATCAGCTGGTCACCTTATGGGAGTTCCCTTGTATGTTATTTGTCATTTTTCCCTTGCTCCTTTCAATAATTTTTCTTTGTCTTTAATTTTTGCCAATTTGATTACTGTGTGTCTCGGCGTGTTTCTCCTTGGGTTTATCCTGTATGGGACTCGCTGCACTTCCTGGACTTGCGTGGCTATTTCCTTTCCCATGTTAGGGAAGTTTTCAACTATAATCTCTCCAAATATTTTCTCGGGTCCTTTCTCTGTCTCTTCTCCTTCTGGGACCCCTATAATGCGAATGTTTTTGCATTTAATGTTGTTCCAGAGGTCTCTTAGGTTGTCTTCGTTTCTTTTCATTCTTTTTTCTTTATTCTGTTCCTCAGCAATGAATTCCACCATTCTGTCTTCCAGGTCACTTATCCGTTCTTCTGCCTCAGTTATTCTGCTATTGATTCTTTCTAGTGTAGCTTTCATTTCAGTTACTGTATTGTTCATCTCTGTTTGTTTGTTAATTCTTCTAGGTCTTTGTTAAACATTTCTTGCATCTTCTCAATCTTTGTCTCCATTCTTTTTCCGAGGTCCTGGATCATCTTCACTATCATTATTCTGAATTCTTTTTCTGGAAGGTTGCCTATCCCCACTTCATTTAGTTGTTTTTCTGGGGTTTTATCTTGTTCCTTCATCTGGTATATAGCCCTCTGCCTTTTCATCTTGTCTATCTTTGTGTGAATGTGGGTTTTGTTCCACAGGCTGCAGGACTGTAGTTCTTTTTGCTTCTGCTGTTTGTCCTCTGGTGGATGAGACTATCTAATAGGCTTGTGCAGGTTTCCTGATGGTAGGGACTCAGTCTGCTAGTGTTGGAAGGTCTCCTGCAGAGGCTGGGGGAAGCTGTGGTTCACCACGGGGGGAAGGACACTCCGTAATTCTTTTTGTAGACATGGACACTCATTTCTTTTTGCAATCTACCCACAAGTGGAATTTCTGTGTCACATGGAAATTCATTAACTTTATTAGAAACTAGAAGTTTTCCAAAGTGATTGTACCACAGTACATTCCCACGAGCAATGAGTAAGGGTAGACCTAACCTACCATATATTAAAGTAAATGTACTTTTAATATTACAATAATGAAGTATGGAAAATAAAACATCATGGAACTGGCTCAAGAAATCCTTCTTTCTTTCCTTAAAAGTATCTGAGGGCCTCCCTGGTGGCGCAGTGGTTGAGAATCCGCCTGCCGATTCAGGGGACACGGGTTCGTGCCCCGGTCTGGGAGGATCCCACATGCCGCGGAGCGGCTGGGCCCGTGAGCCATGGCCGCTGAGCCTGCGCGTCCGGAGCCTGTGCTCCGCAACGGGAGAGGCCACAGCAGTGAGAGGCCCGCGTACCGCAAAAAAAAAATAAATAAATAAAATAAAAGTATCTGGAGTTCTTGTAAAGAACCACACACTGTTTTAGGTGTCGATGTTAAGTGGAGAAAAAAAGAAGACAGAATAAAATCCCTGATATCAAAGGGCTTACATTCCATTGAGAGAGAAGAATAAAGAAGGAGAAAATAATAATACATTTTCGGGTATTGCTAAGTGTTAGGAAAATGTGGCAGGCTATCAGGACAAAAATAACCACTAAGGGGGCAGAATACAAGCTATCTAGTGTGTAACAAGGAGGCTGTGTCACAGGAGGAGATATTGAACTGTACTATCCTCAACCCTCGTATCCTATGCAGAGTTCATCCTAGCAGCTGGGAGAAAGGGTATTAAAAACTTCCAGTACCGTGAACCTGAAGACACCAGCAATTTTCTTGCTCTTTGGGATGGAAAGCAGAGATTTCTGATGGGCCTGGTGGGGTTATACACCCAGTCCTGAACTGTGGCCAGTGTGCCAGGCTCCACTAACTGCCAAGTCTCAGCCATATGCCTCCTGCAGTGAAATGGTCCAGACAACATGCATTACAGCTCTTTCCATGTGGAGTGAGGGAAGATTCCAAAAGGAAGGAGGGATCCTATTATTAGAAGAAACTGGGCGAGGCAGAGAAGTTAATACACCAAGAGTGAAAGTGGCGATCTGCAGGGGAAATAAAATCAAGAAATGGAAAAAAAAAATCAGGATATACAGTCAGGTGTTAGCAACAAAAGCAGATGCATATTGAGGGAGATCCATTTAGAATGAGCTGGATGGGGCTGGGTCACAGTCCACAATGACCAGACTGAGAATCAAGGAAGCAGTTAGTGGTGGGCGAAATATGACAGAGAGCAGAGAGCTCTCCACTTACTCTCTGCCCCACTCTCCCACATAGACCCTCCCCACAAGGCCATACTATAATATGAAAGAGAAACTTTGTGCATCAGTGTTCTACCGCCTACAAAAAGAACAGTATCAAGCATGCAGCTGGTGCTCAATAAATACTTGTTGAATCATAAGTAAATGAGAAGATGTGGTTTTATAAATTTGGTTAAAACAACGTGTTAAGAACGCAAAGGTCCTGTGGTCATCTCTTAAGATTTGTAGATTAAGGAAGTTTTCTTTTCTCTGCTTGCTCTGTCTACTTAAACCTCAGAAAGAATTTCTGTTTCTAAACTAAATGGACTCTTCATCCTTTCTCACCTTCATGGTCAAGGAGAGTCCGTGACTCTTCCTTTGGGCATAACAAGCTGTGGGCACGAGTGTGCAAATTGATAGGAATTTGACTAGTTTAACGATTCCTAGTCTCAACGGAGATTGAATCACAACAAGAAATAAAACCTCAAGATGAGGCTAGTGTATGTATAAGATTTATAAGAATATATGCCTTTGGACACTTCTTTTCAACCTATAAATGGCAAAAACTTCAGTTGTTGTATGTGAATTTTTGAATAATTGCTTCGGACAGTGTTTGGAGCGATCTGCCAAGTAAATGGTCCTGATTCCTTACGCATTTGTTGTATAGCCCAAGACGCAATGTATTATAGCTTCCTTAGGAAAATGAACATAGATTCACCACAATTAATGCCACTGGCAATGATTACAGCTAACTCTGTGAAAGGCATTACTGGTAACTTTACAGGTAATAATTCAGTTAATTTGATCTATTATGTATAATGGTTTTAGCTTACACGTCCAGAATAGAAAACGATCTTCTGACATAAAATACGGCTCCATTATTCATGAAACATAGTACTGGAAAGGGGTGATCAATACACTTAATTCATCTGACAACCTTGTTTTGAGGAGAAGTGCCAAATGTTCTTTGACGGGAGGATAGGAGAATGAGGTGATTACTATTATTAGAAGAATAATAGTAATAGGATAGATTCAGCCTTGAGTTTTCTGATGCTTGTTCCTGCTTTTGTCATTGTAACAGATTCCGGGTCATTCATTTCGGATAAAAAGTTGCCATGCAGGAACGGTGACTTCTAAGCAGACTTTCTTTGTCGGGTTTTGCTTGCCTTGGAATCAGGCTCTCCTCGGCATTTCTCGCCTCATCTCCCTCCCTCGCTTTATTGAGGTGCAATGTCCCAGGTGTTTAAGGGGAGAAGACGACATGCCGGGGTTTGGGTTAGGCTTCTGAGAAAGATGGCTGCAAGTTTTAATACCTGGACAGGGAGAGAGCCGGCAGGTTTGCGAAATGGCAGCAAGCCTCCTGGGTAGGCGCACAGGGCATGCACGCAAAGTGTAACAGACAGTCCTAAACTCCTGTGTGTGTGTGTGTGTGTGTGTGTGTGCGTGTGTGTGTCTGTCTGTCTGTCTGTCTGTGTGGAGCTGTGGTTCCCTCTTCCTACAGGTATCACCTCGCACTTCTTTATTCTATGTCTCCCTGAGAGCAAGGATGATGTTCCACTGATGCTGCATCTTCCACTCTAGCCCGGCATGCAATGGGCACACCATGGGTATTCTTAGACTGAATGAATGAAAGTGGAAACCACCCAGGAGGGGATTAATGAAGGCTTGTTGGAGGACCTGGACTTGAATCCGATGCAGAGCACACCCACAACCCTTCCTCTTTCCTACCTGCTTCTCTCTCCCACCTTCTGCAGCGGGATCTTCATCCCCTCCAGCCTACCAGCTACAGGACCTCCCCACTCACCTTCAGCAGATGACCTAAGGCCTGGCTTAGGAAAACCCAGGAGGCCGTCAGTTGCAATCACTTTATCTTCTTTTTTTTTTTTCACTTTATCTTCTTGCCTCTAAATTTACCTGCAACTGACACTTCACTTTTATTCTCTTTATAAATATGCTTTTATTCCCGTGAAACCCTGGTCACCCAGGGAACAGCTCCATTTTCAGCATCCCGGCTCTGATCATCAGCTGCCCCGTGTCTCCTGAGTTCCTCGCCTGCCCTCTCCACTGGCCTCTTCTCATCAGCCTTGAAATGTGAGGATGTCTCTCCTGCCTTAAAGCAAACATTTCTCTGGAAGCTCTTCTTCCAATTAAAAACCACCTTCGCTTTTCCCTTCATTAAAAAGCTGTCTAGAGCCACTATTTTCTGTTTTCATTTCCCTGTGCCTCTCCACCCACCATAGGCAGGCTTCTGCGCCCACCACTAAACCCAAACTTTTTGCTGCTATGGTCAATGGAGGAAGTGTGGTCCTAATTACTCTTGATTTCTTAGGGATGCTGTACACAGCCCCTTCCACCAGGCTCCAGGAAGCTGCCCTCTCCCCTTTTTCTTTATGCTCATTTCACTGTCCATCCCTTAAACTCAAGCTTGGATTTCTATTGCAAGTGAAACTTGTATGGGGCCTAGAAATCTCTGCCTTTGAAATAGCTCCCAGGAGATTCTTTTATACTTTTATACTTTCAGAGGCTCTGTTATAAGTACTTATATTCCTCAGAGACCTGTTCCATGTCTTCAATACACAATTTATAGCAGAAGTTGGTAAACTGCAGCCAAAGGACCGACTCAGGCCCACCACTCATTTTTGTAAATAAAGTTTTATTGGAACACAGCCACACCCACTGTTTGGCATATGGCCTATGGCTGCTTTTGAGCGGCTGCAGCAGAGCTGAAGAGCTGCAACAGAGACCCTATGGTGCACAAAACTTAAAATATTTACTCTCCGGCCTTTTATAGAAAAAGCATGCTAACCCCCAGGTTATGCCAGTCTCCCCAGCTGCCCTGACAACATTAACAGCCTTTTCATGTGACCTGTCTGCTACATTTCAGACTCATAAAGCCAACTACATATTAGGAAGCTGCACGTGAATATGCCACAGACCCTTGAAGCCCAACTGCGTTTCCCATCTTCTTCCTGATTCGCTCCTCCCTCCAGGATGCTGTAGCTCAGGAACAAGCGCCACCATCCACCCTATCACCCAACTCGTGAGCACCATTTCTCCCCGTCCTTCACCTCTGTAAGTGTCAACCCTATGTTCACTCAGCTCCACCATGCCAGGTCCCCAGCTTTTTGTGCAAGCTCATCACTGAGGTTCACGCACATGAAGGACTCTGGCTGATGTGCCCAGGTTTTGCACTAAACTAGGGATTTCCCTGTGGTCCACAGTCTGGGTGGGGGCAGTTCAGCCCTGAGTTCTGCGTCTGCCCGAGGATGACTGAACCTGGCTTCCTGGGCCGCCTGGTCTCACTGCCCTGCAGCCCCCAGGCAGCGGGTGGCCCAGTCTGTGGCCCCTCGCTTCCCATGGGGCTTACAGGGTGGGTGGTTTACACCTGGAGAAGCACCCAGAAGCACTAGACTCCCCTTTGGGCCTCCTTTATATTCCTCCTTTTACTCTGAGCTGTGAGTATTTTTAACCCTGTACATACGGCAGCTCTTCTGACACAGAGGCTATTTTGTCAATTGTCAGTACCAGCCCCGTAGGATGATTCTCCATGGGTGTTTCCAGACTCAGGCTCTGATGGACCAAATAAAAATGTTTTGTTTTGTAAAAAAAAAAAAAAAAAAAAAAAAAAGGGTCTTTTGGGGAGAATACTGGGGGGACACACGGCAAAGCCACAATGTCGTAGCCCATTCAGAATAATCACACTTGACAGAGGTCTCATTACCCACATCTGTAGGACAGCAGTCAACACCAATGGCGAACCAAGAAGAGTAAAGGGCAGCGGGATCCAGGGCTTGAACCCAGTTTCCTGTAAGGAAAGGGTGGTCCTGCCTGGGGAAGTGGGCAGGGAGCAAATTAGAGGAAACAACCATCCTGAGAAGTCAGGGCTTGAAAAGTGTCGAAAGGAAAGTGCATTTCTAACAGTCGGCGGGGGGGGAAAGAACACACAGAACTGAGATGGTTTAAGTGCACAGAGATACAAATCACGTAGTCAAGTGCAATGAAGTGGGTGCCAGAATTGATTACCTTTCATCTGAAGAATTCAGGAGTCATATTTCCCCAAAGCCGGGTATTTTTATCATTGCACCCCTGTTGGGTACGCAATTCTGTTACTGAATCAAAGGTCACGCGTTATCTACGGAAATATAATAGTCTCTGCTTAAAATTTCTTCACATGGGAAAAAAGGCCTATTATTGTGCTTTTTAAGCTGTATAATGTAAATACTATCATTTTTGGGCCCATAAAATCCCCCTTTTTTTCTCTTTTTTTGCGGTACACGGGCCTCTCACTGTTGTGGCCTCTCCCGTTGCGGAGCACAGGCTCCGGACGCGCAGGCTCAGCGGCCATGGCTCACGGGCCCAGCCGCTCCGCGGCATGTGGGATCCTCCCGGACCGGGGCACGAACCCGTGTCCCCTGCATCGGCAGGCGGACTCTCAACCACTGCGCCACCAGGGAAGCCCATAAAATCCCCTTTTACTGCCTCTCAAGATTGGGAAATTGTGGAAAGGCAGAACATTCTTACTTTTGGCCACTTATCCAATCTTACTTCAGCTGGAAATTACAGCTTGTCTTCTGAAATAGCCGTTTGCAGAACTGGAGACTGAGTATTCAATATTACTGAGCTTAAATGGTGAAATAGTGGGTTTAAACACATCTAAACATAGATAAGTTTCCTATAAGTGTGGTAACCATTTATATGAAATCTACTTAAGGAGGTGCTATCTGACTCACTCATATTACTAATCTGCCCCTTGTGAGACAACGTATGCGGGCAATTTGGGTTATAAAAGTGCTTTCCTCTTTCTAGCGCACAGTCATGTAGCTAGGTAAGAGGAAATTTACAAGCCGAGTTTCCCTATGGGTCGATTCCTGCCCTTATGGAACAGGCGTCGTATCTTCCATTTTATGAGGTTCTTACGGAGTCATAGCATGGCCTTTAAATTCATTATGCCTCCCCATGCAGGGTCATCTGCAGCGCCAATACTGAAGGACAAACGAGACAGCTCATTAAAGGAGCGGTATTACCTACAAAATGGAAATAATGGTACTCTTTCCAAAATAATGGCAGAGAGTATTAGATTTTAGAACAGTATGACACACCACTGACCCCAAGAGGAGCTACATTTTTAGGCCAATTCTTTCATGAAAAGGTAATAAAGGAATGTTCAACTGTCTGGAAATACGGTCCACTCTTCCCGAGAACATTATTATTTTCCTGCTACTCCACGAAGTGAATGTTAGGAAGTAACGTGCTCAGGGGCTTTGCTGCCAGACACTTCCACTGTAAACAGGAGGCAAACCTGTCAGTGGCACCCCAGAAACACCAGAGGTAAGGTAACCCGAATTCCGCTCTTTTGCGTCACTGGCACGCATTCCTTCAGTATACAGAAAACTCTAGAGACACATACACGCAAGTTGTGTTTACCGGTGTGCTTCAGAAAGGCTCAGCAGTGCTCTCTACCGAAGGACTGAAAGCCTCTCTCCAGCATCTCCTTGCGCTCACGTTGGCCCTGTCGCTGTTCTGCAGGGCCCTTCAGTCTACCTTGGGGCGTTACGAAGACGTCCATTCACGCAGGACACAGTATGGTTTGTCACAGGCAGAATGATGGCCTCCAAAGAATTCTATGTCCTTCTAATCCTGGGAACCTAGGAATATGTTACGTTGCATGGCAAAAGGGATCTTGTAGATGTGTAAAGGACACTGACGGGGGAGGGTACCCTGGGTCATCCAGGTGGGCTCAAACGAATCACAGGAGCCCTTCAAAGCAGAGAACCTCTCCCCGCTGGGTTCAGAGAGCTGCAGCAGCAGAACAAAGTCAGAGAGATGAAGCATGAAAAGGACACAACCTGCCATTACTCACCTGGGAGATGGAAGGGACCGTGAGGCAGGGAAAGAGAGGGGCCTCTAGGAGCTGGGAACCTGACAGCCAACAGGGAATGGGGACCTCGGACCTCAGCATGGAACTCAGTTCTGCCAACAGCTTGAAAGTGGACAGCCCCCAGACCCTTCAGTTAAGAGTTCAGCCCTGCCACTAACACAACATAGTTAAGTCAACTATACTCCAGTAAAAATTAAAAAAAAAAAAAAAAGAATCCACCCCAGCCATGACTTTGATTTTAGTGAGCCCATGTCAAACTTCTCACCTACAGGACTGTGAGACAATAAATGTGTGTGGTCTACTAAATTTGTGATAAAAGTTTATGGCAGCAGTAGGCCACGAATACCGAATTCTCAACAGTGTTTACAAATTCCTTGTACTCCTTTAATTCTAAGACACCAACAGTTGTACATCATAGCAAAAGTCTAAAACGGAAGATTTTCAGACAGAAGAAACCTGCTACAGTAAACTGAAGGTAAGATGTGTCTTGGTTTCTGAAACAAAAAATGTAGATGGGGAAAGAAGATAAAATATTTCCTTATCTTTGAGCTGAGGAAATACAGTATTTATTTACTGGTGTTATTTAGGAAGTGTCCAACTTTAAAGAAGACCTTCAGGGACTTCCCTGGCAGTCCAGAGGTTGACTCCACACTTCCACTGCACGGGGCGTGGGTTCCATCCCTGGTCAGGGAACTAAGACGCTGCATGCCGCATGGCGCAGCCGTAAAAGAAAAGAAAAAAAAAAAAAGAAAGGAAAGAAAAACATCAGCTCTCCTGCTCCCCTTAAGGCATGTCTCAACATGCATTCACATGCTGGTCCCCAGAAATGTCTCCCCTTTGAAATGCAGATGTAATCAAGAAGGCGATGAATATCGGTCTCCTACCCTCTGTGTGCACGGTTGTTAAACGTTCAGGGCCCAGTTCGGTTTATGACTGCTCAGCTCACTCCACAGTAATTTCCTTACACACAGAAATAACATGTGTGGCCTAAAACAGAGGTAACACATTCTAAAAAGCGTCAAGTCTATTGAAAGTAATGACCTTTTTGTGATAAAAAGTAGTTCTCGAAATTAAAGTATATAATTGTCTGAGACTCTGGCACAACAGCTTTTTGGGTTTTTGGTATAAATGCACTGCTTATGGTTCTGGCGTAAAATCAAGTATATAATTTATCTACTCATTTTAGCAAGAGTTGCCAGGAACCACTTCTTTCTCAAAGCCAGATCTTCCTCAACCGGAGTCTGAAATATCAATTGTTACTATAAGCTGGTAAAGTTTTATTTTAGTTTGATTTTCTAAGAAATACAGAAACTTGGCTGCATTCTATACCCTCTACCGACATAGGCCAAACACATACTAGGTCAAAATAAGCATAAGGTAAACAATTATTGCAACTTCTGAAGCAAGGAAACTCTTCTGAAGATAAACAATTGCATTTTCTGAGATGATTAAGCAATACTGGTGGAGTTATTAAATTTCATCCTCCAAAGTCACATCTGATGACACAAAATCCATAAAGAGGGCTTCCCTGGTGGCGCAGTGGTTGGGAGCCCGCCTGCCGATGCGGGGGACGCGGGTTCGTGCCCCGGTCTGGGAAGCTCCCACGTGCCGTGGAGCGGCTGGGCCCGTGAGCCATGGCCGCTGAGCCTGTGCGTCCGGAGCCTGTGCTCCGCAACGGGAGAGGCCACAACAGTGAGAGGTCCGCGTACCGCAAAAAAAAGAAAAAAACAAAAACAAACAAACAAACAGAAAAAAAAAAATCCATAAAGATTTTTGAGCTAGTCATTGCATGGATTCTGGCTTACAAGGTGTGTGTGTGCATGTGTGTGTGTGTGTGTAATTGTTTAGTGTGTGTGCTTTACAAGAACCTGCATAAGTTGCAGGTGGAAAATGTGAGGAAAATGAAGGAAGGGCTTTATCTTCTATTGCAAGCAAAGCTTGAAGTGAGTCAGGTTTTAGATTATGCAATATGGTTTCAAGAACACATTCTAAAGGGCTCCTGTGAATAATGTGACTTCAGATGGTGCTTCCATATATTCTTTTTTTCCCCATAAATAAGAAAAACAAAGAGGAAAAGCCTTTTCTGTCGGTTTCAGAAAGCAGCCCAATTTGAAGTCACCTCATTTATATTAAATAACCGAATGCGGGTCATTTAACAGAGTGTGGAGCAGTATAAATGACAGAGTTCTGGAAAATGTTTGCCCTCACCAATAATAGGTCTGGTCGTAGAGAATGGACTTGAGGACACAGGGAGGGGAAAGGGTAAGCCAGGACGAAGTGAGAGAGTGGCATGGACATATATACACTACCAAATGTGAAATAGATAGCTAGTGGGAAGCAGCCACATAGCACAGGGAGATCAGCTCGGTGCTTTGTGACCACCTGGAGGGGTGGGATAGGGAGGGTGGGAGGGAGATGCAAGAGGGAGGAGATATGGGGATATATGTAGGTGTATAGCTGATTCACTTCGTTATACGGTAGAAACTAACACAGCACTGTAAGGCAAGTATACTCCAATAAAGATGTTAAAAAAAAACATATTTGATGACTGGAACAAAAATTGTAGTGCCTTCTGATTCCCAAGACAATAATATTTTTAAATGGGGAAGACAAAGAGACTTAAATAAGAGTGAGGTTTCCACACTTCACTCAAAGTGGTAAAACGCTATTACATTAGACCCTATAATTCGTAGATTGATAGGTATATAGATAAGTAGATATATACTCAGAACAAGCACTACCAAAAATATACAAAGAGATGCACTTAAAAGCACTATGAATAAATCCAGATGGAATCCTAAAATATGTTCAGAATTATGCAGGAAGGTAAGAAACGAGAACCAGAGAAATGAGACTGGAGGAAACAAATAGAAAACAAATAATAAATGGCAACCTTAAATGTTAACATATCAATAATTATCTTAAATGTAATTGATCTAAATACATCAGTAAAAAGTGGATTAAAAAGTGTGACCTAGCCATACAGAGCTTATAAGAAACCCACTTCAAATTCAATGACATATGCCTATTGGAAGTAAAAGAATGAAAACAAGGAAGATTTCCCTCACCAATGGGCAGGCAGCATCCAGTTCATTTAACGTCCAAATGGAACAAAAACGTGGAGGAAGGATGAATTCTCTCTCTCTGTTCTCGAGCTGGGACATCTATATTCTCCTGCTCCTGGACATTGGAGCTCCTGCCTCCAGGACCTCTAGATTCAGATTTTGGGACTTACACCAGTGTCCCTCCCCAGTTCTGAGGCCTTTGGTCTGGGACTGGGAGCTACACCATGGCTTCCCCGGTTCTTAGGCTTTTGGATGTGGACAGAACTGTACTGCCAGCTTTCCTGGTTCTCAAGCTTGCACGTGGCATATCTCCGATTCTATAATTGTGTGAGCCAATTCCCATGGTAATAAATCTCCTCTTATATACCTCTATATATCCTATTAGTTCTGTCTCTGGAGAACCTTGACTAATACCTTTTTAAGGATAAAGACAACTTTATCTCTAAATTACTGTGCCTAATACCTAGGAGATGCCAACAGTTTTTTTACGGAAGACAGCAAGAAGAAAAGAAGGGAAGAATGGTGATGGAATTTTATATGAATGGGGACCCTGAACTTATGGGTCATTCGACGATGTTACCTTCCTGTGGTCTAGGCTAGAATCCAGGAGTAGGGGTGTTGTGCCAGCTGGATGGTTAATAGAGTAGACAGCTGGAGCCGAGAGGAAGTCCTGTGAGCTAATTTGCAATTCTGAAGTCCATGATGATCGGAGGTTGACTTGCAGATGAGAAGACTACGTGTCTGACCCTGACATTTCACCTAACATAAAGACGAAAACCCCCACCGGGAGAGTGAAGCCTCGGTCATTCACTGGGGCACGTGAGTGCGTGTTAGAGTTGAGAATGTGGACCTGGAATTGACTGAAAGGAGCAGTTAAAGGAGGAGAGGGTTCAGGAGCCAAAGGGCAAAATAAAGCACGTGTGGGAAGGGATTCAGAGCGCCCAGAGTAAAGCTGCCCCAGTTTCTGTTCAATCTCTGCTGTGAAAATTTTTGATTCCTCTCTCTCTTTACTGTCTAGCTTGAAGAGCTAGTCGCTGGAACCTTAGGTCTCACCTCCATGATGACCTCGTCTCCTTAAAAGTGTTTCTGTGTTGAATACAGTTACCTTTTTCTCTAATGGATAAAATCTTTCTTTTTCTTCAGGTGCTCATTTTATTAACGTCACCTGCAATGTTTAATGGAGAATCCATCATTCTTTCCTGTATATATATATTACAGGTTATATGAAATAGTATAAAAATTACCACATATTATATACCTAGCTGAATAGTTATGTTTCCCCTGGTAGTCAATAAATTCTTTAGTCTCATAAATAATAATTAATAATAATAATAAATAATAGGTCTGGTTACTCGGGCCTTCACCAAAGAGTACCCGGTGGTTTATTTTCCAAATGCTCCAAGCTGTCTTTCTAGAGTCCCTTTTTCTGACTCTCCATTGTCCTTGCTCTGAAGGACCAGCATCTTTACATTATGTGCTCTTACCCTTCCCCTGTACCTTTAAGATGAAGACACCTGAACACCTCTGGGTGGGAAGAAGGAGAATTCCTAGGCCTTTCAGAGCCTCTGAGGAAGAGCCACAGGTACTGGGTGCTGGCGGCACAACTGGAAATAGGACGATGAAGGGGACCATCCAGTACCAAAGCCAGTGCTTATACCTCTTCTGGACATGCTCTCCGCCCACTTCAGGATGCGACCCCGGGGACTGGATAGATACCCACGGCCACAGCTGGAGCTCCAACTCTAGACGCACCCCAACTGGCCCCAAAACCCTTCCCCTGGAGTTCCACTGCCTGCATCTTCAGTGGGTTCAAACCTTGGCTCTGTCCATTGTTAAATGGGTGAATTCACCTCCTTTGAGTGTAAATTATTTTTCTTGTGTAAAATGTAAATAAGGAGAGTTGCCTTACAGGATTAGGAGGATTAAATTTGATGCTTAGGGGCTTCCCTGGTGGCGCAGCGGTTGAGAGTCCGCCTGCCGATGCAGGGGACGCGGGTTCGTGCCCCGGTCCGGGAAGATCCCACGCGCCGCGGAGCGGCTGGGCCCGTGAGCCGTGGCCGCTGAGCCTGCGCGTCCGGAGCCTGGTGCTCCGCAGCGGGAGAGGCCGCAACGGTGAGAGGCCCGCGTTAACGCCAAAAAAACAAAACAAAACTGAAGCTTAAGTAAAGTCTCTGGCATACAGGACATCCTCAATGAGAATTAAAGTCCTTAGGTCTTATTAAAGATCTTAAAGGTACTAAAGATTGCACACCTTCCTCCCTGAGTTTCTTTTAGGCCCTGTATCTTCACTAAGAGTAAGATATTGATTCTAAGTTGTAGTCAGGTCTCTCTTGCCATGAGTTACTGCCCATGCCCCCTTCTTGTTCTACTAATTCTAATTCTGATTCTGCTTCTAATTCAAACAACTCTCCTTCAACATTCTCCTTCCCCTGCTTTCCCTCCTCCTTATTCCTCACAGATACATACAGATTCTTCATCGACGACAAGAGAAAGTAAGCAACCTCCCAGGCTTTCTGTGCTAAAAACTTCCTTGAACGTAGGAAGATGTGCCTTGCTCATTATGGATGCTTGTGCATCCATAACGCACAGCTGACAGCTGGGAGGTATCAAGTCTGGAACTGAAGAAAAGTGGGTGGGGACTCGAATCCTGGCTTTGCCAAAGTACCGGCTTATTTGACCCTCATGAACATTTCTGAATGTCAGCCACCCGGTCTGTAACACTTTAACGACAATGCCAATTTCACAGAGCTGTTGCAAAGTAAGTAGGATATCATATGGAAACTTGGCTGGCCTACCATATGACACTGATAAATAATGAATCATGGAAGAAATTACAATTATGTCACCGACATATATCAAACACCTATCATATGCCAGGCAATTGGGGGAGTACTGGCCATATCAAGAAGGCCATCTTCCCTGGATGAGCCTCTGTGATTCTTATTAAGGAAATGTTTTTAGCGTAGTCGCAAAATTCTCTGGAAAATTCCTTTTCTACCAGACAGTAGATGAGACAATAGTCTTTGAATCTTAACCTAGAGACACCAAAGAATATCATTCTTTTCTCTTTTCTTCTGGAGACCCTGAAATAGATTTGTGCCATTAGGTCATTCTCATTATTGTCATATCATGCATAAAATCAGCCTATGGGGGCTTCTCTAGTGGCGCAGTGGTTGAGAGTCTGCCTGCCGATGCAGGGGACACGGGTTCGTGCCCTGGTCTGGGAGGGTCCCACATGCCGCGGAGCAACAGGGCCCGTGGGCCACAACTACTGAGCCTGCGTGTCTGGAGGTTGTGCTCCGAAACAAGAGAGGCCGCGGCAGTGAGAGGCCCGCGCACCGCGATGAAGAGTGGACCCCGCTCGCCGCAGCTGGAGAAAGCCCTCGCACAGAAACGAAGACTCAACACAGCAAAATAAATAAATAAATACATCAATTAACTTTAAAAAAAAGCAGCCTACGTACACACTCACGTTTTTCCTAACACTTTTAGAACACACAAAGACTTTCTTACACTTTTAGAACACACAGATACCACGTGTGTCACTTGCTTCTTGCTTATGTTTTCTGAACAACTATTCTGGACAGCTTATTTTCTCCTGCCACATTTCTGAATATTCAGGACTGATGTCCTCACATTCCTCCTACTGCTCCTGGTGATCCGGATATTGCCCTCAAGTGGAAAGTTCTCATGAGATGCCCTGCACTTCTCTTTAAAAATATATATCTTATTTGCTGAATTATATTTATTAGAGAAAGTCCATCAGCACAAACATTTCAACACCTGTGCTCATTCTATAGAATTAAGATAATTTCTTTTTTGCTTCATTCATCTGCTGATAACTCAAGCTCATCTATTGAAAACTATTGTTTTAATGAGTTCCCTATCAGCCTCATTTAAAGTATATTTACAGGGCTTCCCTGGTGGCGCAGTGGTTGAGAGTCCGCCTGCCGATGCAGGGGACACGGGTTCGTGCCCCGGTCCGGGAGGATCCCACATGCCGCGGAGCGGCGGGGCCCGTGAGCCATGGCCGCTGAGCCTGCGCGTCTGGAGCCTGTGCTCCGCAGCGGGAGAGGCCACAACAGTGAGAGGCCCGCGTACCGCAAAAAAAAAAAAAAAAAAAAAAAAAAAGTCAATAGTATTTATTACTCTAGCAAACTGAATTTCTCAAGCCATTTGACAGTTTAAAATGGCCACTGGGAAGAATTTGACTTTCAAGGAGAATTCATTGGAGTTTATTGTAGTGACTGATTATCAGCACAAGAGCCGTGCATCTGTCTACTACAGCAGAGGAGATAATTTAATTAGTTTTTGTAAATGTTCTGATTTTAATACATTAACTTGTGGCCCACAGCTGACAGAAAAGAAATTAACACTCACTCTTTTTGACTGCGGAATGACTTGGACTTTCCAGGCCAAGAAAATTAATTATAAATGCTCTCTATTTAAGATTGCAAGATTTTTTTAATGATAAATGATGTAACTGTTAGATGTCGAGTATACAAATAGTCATGCATTGACATCTCAGCTTATTAATTCCAACGTTCACCACTGTGTATAACATATTCATCACATTTAACTGCTTGATGAAGGGGAGAAAAAAATCAAATCATTGTTCTCACGGCTCTCCCTGTGATTTTTAGGCAGTAAATTTCTGAAGACACTGAAGGCTAATGCACGAAATTTCTGATGACAGCCTCGCGTTTCATCCTGGGCCAAGACCAAAGCAAACAAAAAGAATCTGTGCAAAGTAGGTTAAGGCTACAGAAGCAGAGACTAACTTCTAGGGAATTATGAGTTCGGTGAAATTTGTCCAAGCATCCTGTCATCTGTGTTTTTCCTTCTCTCTTCGACCTGCTTTGTGGTGTGGGTGGCTGAGTACCCAGTGCCTGGAGGCTCCCTTGCAGGATCCCAGGAGGTTCTCCTTCCTAAGAGATGGCCTCCCTCACCAACCACTGCTCCTGTTCTTTGCAGCCGAAGACAACTGTATAGCTTCAAAAGACCCTCTTCCCTGCGACAATACAGGCTAGTCATGACTGACACTTTTTTTTTAAATAAGTCAGTAATGCTTTCAAATACATTTGTATTTTATTCACCCCAATCTGTGATGGTCAGTTTTATGTGTCAATGGAGTAGGCTACAATTCCCAGTTATCCAATCAAACACTAATCTACATGTTGCAATGACAGTATTTTGTAGATGTAATTAAAGTCCATAATCAGTTGACGTTAAGTGAGGGAGATTTTCCTGGGTTATCTGAGTCGACCCAATAATGGAGGCAAGAGAACCAAAATCAGAAAGAGAAAGTGGGACTTCCCTGGTGGTCTAGTGGCTAAGACTCCACGTTCCCAATGCAGGGGGCCCAGGTTTGATCCCTGGTCAAGGAACTAGATCCCATGTGCCGCAACTAAGAGTTCACATGTCGCAACTTAAGATCCCACATGCTGCAACTAAGAGTTCACATGCCGCACCTAAGACCCGGGGCAGCAAAAATAAATAAATAAATAAATAAACAGAGAAAGTCATGGCAGAAACAGAGTTTGAAGTGATGCACTTTGATGACAGAGGAAGACGCCAGGAGGCAAGCAATGCAGGTAGCCTCTAGACGCTAGAAAAGGCTCTGCCCTAGGACCAAGGAACCAGCCCTGCTGACACCGTGGTTTTAGCCCAGTAGGGACCATTTTGGACTTCTGATCCCCAGGACTGGAAGGTAATACATTTATGTTGTTTTAAGCCACCAAGTCGGTGGTAATTTGTTATAGCAGCCATAGGAGACTGATATACTACCTAATACATTTGAAAAGTTAGTATGCAAATTTAGTGTGAAAATGATGATTTATTCAATCTACACACTTTTAATGCATATATAGCTTCATATGCTTCCTGCAATAAACTCTGTGGTACCTCTAGAGCCACAGTCCATGGACTGATATGAGCTGTGATCAACCACAAAAGGCAAGGGTGGACCTGAAAACAATTCCCTTCAGTTCTGGCTACACTATGTCCTGTGAAGCCTTGGTACAGTCTCATAATCTTTCTCCAGGCAGCCACTTCTAAGTGAGCAAGGTGAAAGCTCTGGCCTACCCCATCAGAGACCTGTATCCTTTTGTCCTCTTATTTTCAATCTGTGATGGGCAGAAGTATAATATGGACCCCAAGATTCCCACCCGCTGGTGTATGCATCCTATGTCATCCCCTCCCCACGACTATGGGCAGAACCAGTGAATATGAAGGACATCCCTCCAATGATTAGGTCCCTAATCAATTAACTTTGAGTTAATCTAAAGGGAGATCATCTGTGCTGGCCTGAGAAAAGTGACAAGAAGCAGCAGCAGATACGGTCCTAATCAAAGAAGAAAGCAAAAGCCATGCTGTGAAGTGCCCACAGGGACCACATGGCAAGGAACCGCAGGCAGCTTCTTAAATCTGAAAGCGGCCCTGGCAGATGGCCAGCAAGCAAACAGAGACCTCAAGCAAGAGCCGCAAGGAAACCAATTCTGTCAACAGCCCTCCCAACTTAGAGGAGGCCCCTGCGCATGAGAATGGAATGTAGCCCGGCCCACACTTTGATTTCTACCTGGTAAGGCCAACGCAGAGGACACACCTCAACTCTGCCTGGATTCATGACTCATGGACACTGGGAAATAGTAATCTGTGTTGCTGTAAGCCACTAAGTTTGTGGTCATTGGTTATGCAGCAAGAGAAAATAAATCCACCACCTGGCAAAAAGCATTCCTCAGTTAGCTATCACCAAACAGGTAAAATTAAACTATGTTATTTATAGTTTATAACCTTGAGTATGCTATAGAGCAGGAGAAATGCTTTCTGAATGAAAAGAAGGTGTGGTCTGAGCAGAACAAGAGGTTGGAAGAGTTACTTTGCTGCAGAATAAACGTCACTTCCACTCTCCCCACGTAAGTGGACACGTACATGTTCACTTGGATGCTAGACCGGCCCAGGTAGCGAGGAGATACACTAAAGATGTTCTGGACCACGCTGTCCACTCTGGCTTCCACATCCAGTCATTTCCCATGGCCCTGTGGTCTCTGTCCCTCACTGGACCTTGTGCACGATGACAGACTCACGGAATCACCTGTCCTTTGGGAAAGGTAGGTTCCATCGCCCCAAACAGATTTGAAAATCTCTAGAGGCCTGGTCAAAAAGGCAGGACATGGAATCTTAAGAGCTGGATTACATCCCGATATACCATTTAATGTCTTCACCTTGCATGGAAAGTAGTTTACTCTCTCTGCACCAGATATAACGGTAGTCATACAACATGAGGAGATTTGTGAAGATCACGATTCAGTTTATCTAAAAGTACCTTGCACGTGGTCTTTCAACCACCGAGTGTTCAATAAAAGTTTACTCCCTTGCTCTGGAAACATGGGACCAAATACGATAATTTATGACATGATGCAATTCATCTCTACCCTGAAAATGCCATTTTTCCACCATTCAGGTTTTTTGTCAGCCGAGAAGAGCGAGTCGTGCCTCTCTGAGCTGCCTGGGGTTTAACAGATTAGACATCCCACACCCCAGGTAGGGTATGAGATCCCAGCAAAGAATGGCCTCTACGATTTCCCTCTAGAGAAAAGCACAGATTTCCTCGTAGCAGAGGCACTTTTTTTCACCTCATTAGCAAACTCCACAGACTGTGACTTTTTGAGAGTGAGTGCCAAAGAATGAGAGGAATTTGGAGGCAGTAAAGGAGATTGCTCATTCAAACTGCAAACACAGAAAGTGGAATTTCCACTTCAGCTGGAAAATTCCCTCACGCCACACGCCTGAGCAGAGGCAAGCCCATGAAATGCTAATGGAGCCAAGCCCGTTCACATGTAAATTTCTAGATACCTCTCCCCAACATTAAGTTCTTACAAGTGATTTAAAGAGTAATTGTCTTCTGGATAAACCTGCCTTAATATACATTTTCCAGTAAATAACACCACTCAGAAGCTTGTTGGAAGGGTAATGCCGCCTATTCAAGTTGTCTTTGGGAGAACTTTGATAGCGGGAGGTCTTTCTTTCCCTTGACTGTTCCAGCAGACAAAACTGTCGTGGGGACTCTACGGCACTAGGAATGACAAAGTAGCTTTGCCTCATGCCCCGAATCATAACCGCATCACACATCGTCACGATGTTCATTTCTTTGCCTCTCACTCCAAACAATACACCAGGTGGTAAATCCTAGGAATCATTTAACAGGTTTGGCAAAAATTCTCAAACCAAAATTGTTCTGAAAGCTAGATTTGAAGGAAAACGTGGAGCCAAGGAAGTACAGACCCAGTGCTTGGGGTGGATGAAAGAGCGGTGAACGAAGCAGACAGAGAGCTTTAGAGTTCTCTGTTACTATGTCTTGAGTGTGTAGCTGAAAAGCCTTCAGAGTGGATACGCAGGAAAACATGATTCACGGGAAACCAAAGTCTACTATGAGTGAGCGTTAAAGAGAATGCTCAATTGCTTAAAATCAATTATGCCCACGCCTGGACAAACGATATCGTGGCTACTGGGAAGACATGAAAACAAGAGCACAGAGGTACCATCAAGTAGTTTGAGGATGATAGAGAGTGGGTGAAATTCCAGACTTCAGGCAGATACCCCAGGTTTCATAAAGGGAATGATGGGTATATTCAACTACCTGTTTTTTAGCATCACACTAAATCACACTAATTCCTGATTAGATTTTAAACAAATAATGTAAATGTCCTTGATTACTATGCTACTAGAGAGAAAGATCCTCGTAGAACTACCCATCTATCCCACCATCCATCCATTCATTCAGCAACTACTTATACGGCTACCACCCAAGCCACTTACTATGATAGATACATGGTACATAAGAGGACTCCAATGCAATCTCTTGCTCTAAAGCAGCATTTTGGTTACAGAATGTGTGCTACACTGACTGTGATAAGTTAGGGCTGTTACAGAAAAGCACACAGGTATTTATAAGATTCCGGGTGAGAACACAGTCGAGGGCTTCCATGAATATTAGAAGATCTTCTTTCCCTTCAGGATTCTCTAAATGAACTGATTTCCAAACAGGAGTCAAAAATACACTGTCTTTAGTGGCCAAGCCAGTGTTCAATATTCCCTAGAGTTCATGCTTCTGTGGCCAAAGCTGGTTTGGAGAAATGGCCCAGGACTGATGCCCAAGTGTGGCACCCGCAGCCCTCTCTCCTGAGTTGAAGACAAGTCGGACCACTGGGCACAGCCAACCCGACCAGCTCCACCAAGCATGGTGGAGAGACTGAAAGACAGGGCTTGTGCAGCCCACCAACTGACTGGGGCGCTCCTCCAGGACCCCAGGAGTCCTTTCTGCTTGGGAGCAGCACCTAGAGGAAAGCCTGGCCCTTCCGATGGAACCACGAGGAAAGGGAAAGGAGACGGGAAGAGAAGGTGAAGCACAGGGGCTGCCCGCTGGCACGACGCAGGCAGTGCTGAAGCAGGCTTCCCCTTCCTGTCCCTTGCCCCATCCACACCACGCTACTGTGTGCTCACTGCAGACTGCAGCTCTGGGAAGGCCACAGGGCAAGGGGAATCACGACAACGCATATGCACATCTCGTAGCGTGGGCCTCGCTGATTGAAGGGGGTGAGAAGGACAGGCCTTTGGCAGGGCCTGCAAGGAACCAGACTTTCTCAGGCCCTCCATCAATGCATGTATCACCTGGCGTTCTCCAGAGACACAGAACCAATAAGATACGCATATATACAACTGTGAGGGCTGGGAAGTTGGAAATGTGTAGGGTAAGCTGGCAGACTGGAGATTCAGGTAAGTATCAATGTTGCAGTCTCTAGTCTTGGGTCTGAAGGCTGGAAACAGGCAGAATGTCTGCAGAGTCTGCAAAATTCCTTCCTCTCTGAGAAATCTCCGTCTTTGCTATTAAGGCCTCCAACTGATTGGATGAGACCCGCACAACATTGGCGGGGGGCGGCAATCTGCTTTAAAGTGGAATGATTGTCAATGTCAATCACATCTAAAACATACCTCCACAGCAATATCCAGACTAGGGCTTGTCACCAAATACTAGTCAAGTGGACATGTGAAAGTAACCAGCACAGTCCAGAGAGTGAACCACAAACAGAAAGGCAGACCACATCCTAAAACATTTCAGCAGATCCCCACTTGGTGAAGGCACGTGAGATGATGGAAACTGGGTTAGAGGACAACACGCTCCTCTCCCTCAGCAGCTCATAATAAAATAACCGGAGCTGGTCAACTAATATTTACTGAACCGGGCACCATGCTGGGTGCTATGGACACAGAAGTGAGCCAACGGTCCCTGCCCTCCTGGTGCTGACAGGCTAGCCCAGGGGTCAGCAAGCTACAAGCCCATCTGCTCTGCCTCCTGCTCTTGTAAATTAAGTATTATTGGAACACACCATGCCCATATGTTGACTCATTGTCTGTGGCTGCTTTCGCACAACATGGGCCGAGTTGACTACGTGGCGCACAAAGTCTACAATATTTACTCTCTGGTTCCGTATAAAACAAATTTGCTCACCTGTGGTGCAGACCTTTGCGTAACGGGGTAGTTAAACCTCAGGAACTCCATTCTTTGGTACGGTTGACAGCTACCAAAGCTGGACGTGAATTGCTTCTCAAGAATAAGAAAAGAGAAAATCACCAGAAAACCTTCAAATACGGGAACTTCTGCAAAAGTGTTTATTATCGGAACTGGAAGAAAAGGAGTTAAGATGTTGCCTCTGAAGAAGACATGGTTTCTGTGAAAAAGAGGCAGGAAGTCCACAGGACAGAACAAGGGAAAATGAGAAGCCTAAGAGAATGACATGCAGAAACCAGCAGGGACAGAGAGTAAGCTGCGTGACACAGGTCACATGGCTTTCAAGGGAGCCAGAACGACAAAGGCAGAATTAAAACCCACACTGGAGAGCAGAAGATCCAAACTGACACAGAGAAAAACCCAAATCAAGGTCGTACAAAACAAACAAGAGATACTCCAAGAACTCAGAGAAGAAGAACAGAAATAAAAAGTAAACAAAAAAACACAGAAGATAGGAACAAAGATTCAGTGTAAAGGAACTGATTTGTCTCAAGGAAGCCACCAGAATAACTGCAAAAGCAATTACAACTTATATTAAGTAACTATTATGCTCTCCATGTTGTGGTAAGCACTTTACATCTATCATCACTTTCATCCTTATGACAACCCTTTAAGACACAAACTAATTTATCTCTATTTTTCCAATGAGAAATGTGTCATGGGAAGTGTGTAAATTACCCATAGTTAGCTAGTATATGGCTAAACCAGAAATCAAATCCTGGATGGACTAAATTTGACACCTGGTATTCTATATCCCTAATCAAAGAAACAAACAATGGACATTTCACTGAAAGAAAAAAAATGATCCTAATTTGTGATGAAAATAAATCACCCTTATTGTGTTCCCTAAGTAATGAAGAGTAATTCACATGTCCAAATATTTCGTCACTTTTATGCAAAACAAGGAACAAATGTATATACGTCACCCTAAGAACCAATAACGTGTCATGCAAAAGCAGCGGATGCAATTTCAGGCTGTACCAATGGGGATATCGTGCCTGGTGGAAAAAAAGGTAATAATATTCTGTGCCTCATCTAAAATATAGTCCAGTTCTGGGAGCCACTTTTAGGGACTGATGAAACGAGCCCTTAAATGGAAGGCAACCCACAGAGCACAACTGCATGAGGTGTTCAGAGGAAGTGTGTAGGTAGGTGCTGACTCACCTAAAGAAGGGAAAACCAAATGGTGCCGGAGGCAGTGAGCAGGTGAATGCTCAGGTGCCTTCCAGTGTAGACATTCTGTAAAATGGCTGCTCATACTGACGTCTGACCCGGGCTCTACGTTTACAAAGCAAAATGTAATCCTCCTGTTTTGTCACACAAACACTGTTTAAATGACTTCTTGAGCAGGAGAAAGTCCTGCTTGAAATATTAGAGGAAATAACATTTCGTTGTTTGTTTTCTGTTAATTCACAATTCTGTTGTTTATGAAACTACCTGGCCTATTTCAATCATTACTGTCACTTGGGAATTATCATTTATAAATGTGGCAGAAAAGAATGATCATAATCTAAAGATAAAGCCACTTTGAATTGCCCCCAGAAACCCTGGAAGGATTTTTGCATGCTTATAATAGCCAAGTAAAAGGTCAAGCCAATAAAAATGAGCTCTTAAGAGGGCAGGAGTCGCCAAAAGAAACAAACAAATATGCAGGACACAGTTTCATAATTGTTACCACGCTTGAATTAGTAATACAGAATAATCAAATGAAATACATTATAAGTTTTGTTCAGAATATGCTGGAATCATATTTTATGAATACCCATCAATGTCAATTATTATTTATTATTGATACCCCACGGTCAAATTAAAAAGAAGACAAATGTGTGTGCTCTATTCCACTCTTGTTTCTCTCTTTCATCATAATATTCAGTCACTCCGTAAGTAATTAATGATTCAGCACAACTTGGAAATAGACACTGCAGCCTAAATATCAGATACTAAAGTTGATATGGGGTGACATTCTGTTATGTTCTCAGGTTGTTTATAAAATTTTGATCCCTGGTAAATATTTGATACTTTTTCTAAGATCTACTTTCAAGTTCCAAGTAGTCCTTTGTGATCATCTGAATCCTCGTTATTCTAATTTTGCAAAAAAAGACTCAACCCCACATAGCCTTCAATTCCAAAGCTTTTGCTTATTTCAATATATGCATCTGATGAGAAACCATTGCAACCAATGGTATCATCTCTAAGAACTCTGACTCAGGCAGAGAAGCGTGAGTTCCTTCATAAAGTCAATTTTCCCCTTGAAACATGTGAGGCAAAAGTTCCATATATTCACATATCACATCGTTGACAAAGAGTTTTCATATTCTCACTTAAACCTCACAAAAGTCCTATGGAGTAGCTACTTTTAATTTCCTTATCGGATCTGAGAAAATTGAGGTTTGGACATTTAGTGAATTTTCCAAAGTCTAAGAGCTTTGAAATTGCAAAGCCAGGTGTTCGAAATACTGGCCAGGTCTACTCGACCTGCCCTGCCACTGCTGTGACTGAAGAAAGGGACTGAAGATCGGACTCAACACCAATGATGACTTCCCTTCCTCCCAAAGGTGAACAGGGACATAACACTGAACTTGACCATGCAATGTAAAACATCTTTAATGTGACTTTCATTGGAAGTCTAAATTATCCTAGCGGTCATGAGGAGAGTATGTGATAGATAGGCAGTCTTTGAATATGGGAAGTCTGTCTTAAATGCTTTTGTTCCTTCCTCAGAAGCTGGTAAAGTGCCTTGTGTGAAATTGACATTAGATAATACCTGTGGATGGAATTTGCAGTTGAACCTCTATGTGCAGCATGTGTTAATGATTGACTGCCCTCCTTTAGATTCTGGCTATACGAGGCTCAAGAGAAAAAAAAAAAAAAAAAATCTATTGAATCCGTTTAGCTTAACAAGTGATCAGTGGAATGAAAAAGAATCAAACTGACTGACTATTTTTACCAAGTTACCAAACTGACTTCTCATTTCAGTTAAGCAGCCTGTCAGTCCAACCCAACCATTTGGCTCCCAGGAATGACACAGAAGTGAGTTCCTGCTCTGAACATGAGGATTTCATCCAACAGCTCAGCACAGCGCTAGTGCCTGGGGCCAGAAAGGAACAGTTCTCCTTTAGACATTTTGATACGGTAATAAAAAATGTAAACAACGGATTCATCCCCAAACCTTAAAATCATCACTGGAAGTTGAGAGAAATCTAACACCACAAAACTCAAGTCTACATTCACCAAATTTAAGGCACGAAACCTCACAGAATGACAGAGAAAGTCCACCCAATCAATGGAATTCAGAGCTAAGAATTCAGCCACTAAGTGGCATAATTGCTGTAATTAGTCAAATGGTGTAATTACAGTAAACACATGATAAGTTGCCACTGAAGCACGTAATTGCAGAACATAATGGTGTTATTATGATTTCTGATAATATAACATGATCTGGATATATAATAAATACCCATAACAATATTAAGATATTCTTCATTTGTGAATGTTCTCAGTACTTGATCTGGCTTTCTTAAAATTTCTGGGTTTAAATCTCAGTCACACAGGAAACCAAAGTATTTTTTCAATGAAAGGAAAACTGAATATTATCCAACATAATACCCTGGTGAGAAGGTGGATAGGAAGAGATAAAGGATTTGAAGTTGAGTGTAAAGTCAGTCATTAGAATGACCCTAAACAGAAATTAATGGCTACAATGCAAGATAATGTTTGTACGAGTGTGGTTATTTCACATATATTCCATTTTTCAGAAATTTAAAATTTTACCGTAAATATAATGCTAAAATACCCATGAAAATGAGAAGATAATGTTGTCAGCATTATGGTTTTTGACATATGTTGTCAGTCTTTGGTTTAACATTCCTAGAAGACAATGTTTTTAAGGCATTTGCACATTGCTTATGTGTGTGTCCAAGTTTTGTACCATGTAACAGTGGATTGATAATTATGAGTTGTCTTGAATTCTTTTTAGATGTAGATTTTGAACAAGTGAAAGTATTTTTATTTCATAGAATTTGAGAATAGAAGAATTCTTTGAGAGTTAAGAGATGCATAGTTAGAGGGTTCATGAACTCATTTCATGAAAGGTGCTGTGGCTATCGGCGGAGGGTATTTTTCTTGAAAGGGGTTTTCAAAAGGGTCTTCAAGGGATTTGTGAAGCAGAAAGGTGCACCTGGGAGATTACATCATCCAGCTTCACTTGGGCTGGAATCTGCTCTACAAATGCCCATCAGATGTTTACTCCACTTGGCTTCACCGTTTGTAGTAAGGAGGCTCTAACTAATCTGTGAAGGAGACTGTCCCATGACCCGACAAAGAGCGCCTGTGTCAGAAACTTACCCCAACATGTTGACTGTAATTCTTCCTTATCATAAATTCTACCCTGTGGTCTTCTCTCTTCTAGATGAAAGATGCCTCTAAAGTACCTGAAGACATCTCGAAGCACTTCTCCTCTAGAGTAAGTGTCTCTATCGCGACTGGAGAATAAGAAGTGTCTCTATTAATGATGCCTCACTGCTGCTTATTCTCTAGTGGGTCGCCAATCCAACAAGATTCTGCTTAGAGTGGGACACAAGTACTTAGACCAGGGGTTGGCAAACATTTTCTGAAAAGGGACAGACAGTAAGTATTTTGGGCTTTGCAAGCCATATGGTCTCTATCACAACCACTCAACTCTGCCACTCTCTGCAAAAGCAGATGTACATAATACATAAATGAATGAGGGTGGCTGTGTTCTAATAAAACCCTATTTTCAAAAACAGCAATCAGGCTAGATTTGATGTGCATGGTCTGCTGATCACTCATCTAGATGAGTCTGAAACAGAAAAGATCCCTGGGAAACTATGAATGCTCTTCTCTGCATACCACACTTTTGCTAATCTAGTTTAACTTAAAACAAACAAACAAAACCCAAAGCATACTACCCATGTGTATTGAGGGTACAGTTAACAAAGCTCCCTAGACTAGCACTGTCTAACAGAACTTTCTGTGATCATGGAAAATTGTCTGTGCTGTCCAGTATGGTAGCCACTAACCACTTGCGGTTACTGAGCACTTGAAATATGCTTAATGCATATTAAGGACCGAATTTTTAATTTAATTCTAATTAACTTATATTTAAATTTAAAGAGCTCTTGAGTGGCTAGCACATTGGACAGAACAGCCGCAGACACTGTCTCCTGTGTGGACGGCTCTTCCACACCACTCTACTCATGAATGCACTGTACATGACGGGTTATTAAATTTGCACACAAAGTACCTCATTATCATCTAAGCAAATATATAGCTTGAAGCATCACAGAAGTTCAATAAATATTAACGATGATCAGTAAACTGAATCACTACAGATAATGAAATAGCATGACAAAGTGTAAGACATAATTGCAATCAGTTTTGCTTTTATTTATTTTTTTAAATTTTATTTATTTATTTATTTGCTGTACGCGGGCCTCTCACCGTTGTGGCCTCTCCCGCTGCGGAGCACAGGCTCCGGACGCGCAGGCTCAGCGGCCATGGCTCACGGGCCCAGCCGCTCCGCGGCACGTGGGATCTTCCCGGACCGGGGCACGAACCCGTGTCCCCTGCATCGGCAGGCGGACTCCCAACCACTGCGCCACCAGGGAAGCCCCAGTTTTGCTTTTATTGACAAAAATTTTCCATGCAACTGGGAGCCATGATCACATAGTGGTAGAGGCTTTCATGATTTTAAATTATTTTAATGGATTTTACACTTCAGATATTTATCTGAAGGTAATTCAAGCTTTTTCTATCTGACATGGCCCTGCCGTGAACATACATGGGTTTTACTGTAAAGTGAATTTCCAAGCGTCTTCTTTTTCCTCTTGTACCCAGAGGATTCAGATTTCAGCACGCATTGTTTACTGGTCAATTTCAGAGAAAGGGGAAAAGATCATTTCATCCAAATGTTCACTGAGAGAAAGAAATGAACCAGAACACTAAACAACAAAAAATGAAGAACCCCATCCTGCTATAAAGTAAACAAGTTCATGTATTGAGAACTCAATTATTATTCAAAATACACTGCCTTCAGACTTCCCTGGTGGTCCAGTGGGTAAGGCTCCGTGCTCCCAATACAGGAGGCTCGGGTTGGATCCCTGGTGGGGGAACTAGATCTCGCATGCATGCCACAACTAAGAGTCTGCATGCCACAGCTAAGAACTGGCACAGCCAAAACAAATAAGTAATAAATAAATAAATAATTTTTAAAAATACATTGTCTTTATTGTATTCTTTCACTTATTTATGCAAGAAAACACTACCCTTAATGTTGAAGACTCAAGAATGAACTGAAACAAACGTAGATACTGCATCAGGGAGCCGACATCACATGCAGATGACAGACATTATCATCAAGGAACCTCAGAAACAAAGAACCATTTACAAGTTATGCAAACGTGCCAGCACGCTGAGGGCATATGACCAAGGGGCGTGGCATTGCCCAAGAAGGGGTGATATTTGGGTGATGTCTCAAGAATGAAAGCAGAGTAGCAGCAGCTGCCTGTTAGTGCGAGGCGGCACCCGGGTGACAAGTGCGGAGGAGACGGAGGGACGCGGAGGCAAGCGGTGTGCGCAGGACTGGGCCTGAGAGCTGGCGCACGGGTTCTGGACCCCATCCCCAGACAAGTGCGGGGCAAGAGGGGGCAGTCAAAGATAAGAGTGTTGAGGATACAGTGGTGAACTGGAGGTGTGGCAGAACTCACCCTGCCGTTTGAAATGAACTCTCTGGCTGCTATGGCGACACAGGCTGGCGGGCCACATGCAAATGGCACATCCAGCTTTGATGCTTCTGGCAGCCTTCCAGGGGAGTGATCAGAGCCGAGAAGGAAAGGAGTGAGTGGACCTGAGAACTATTCACAGGGTAAAATGGAGAGGGCTTGTGGAAGGGAGGTGAGCAGGTAACGAGGGAGCTGGGGGCACGGCAGGGATGCCCTGTGGTGTGTAATGGAGTCTCCACTGGCTGGGAGAAAAGCCGTGGGGCTCCCAACAGGAGCAGTATGAGGGCTGCAGAGAACACGGTGAGCTGGCCGGCACAGAGTCAACTAGCACCCACCGCGGGGGGCGCAGAGTGTACTTCTGGAGTAAAGCAATCTTTCCAGAACAATGATAAAACAAGAGGTTCTTTTTGCTTTAGGGTGTGTGTGTGTGTGTTTGTGTGTGTGTGTGTGTGTGTGTGTGTGTGTGTGTGTGTGTGTTTCAAACACACATTAGGATGCACGATGAATCCCAATAATTCATATTTACCCTTTGGGAGTCTGTTCCATTTGCTGACTGCATATATCTTTGCCTGTGCCTCTCTCCAAGAAGCTACACTGTCTCTGGCTTACAACAATTACCAAGTTCAAGATAAGGGCTGCGTGAATACTTGCTTCCAACTGCGCTTACCAAATACTGCCAGCTGAACACCAGCAATGCACCCACGGGCTTTAGAATCTCTATTGCCTTGGATTAAAAAAGGGCAGACACCTGCATTCCACGGGCTGCGAGTTTTTGCTGATTCATACAGCATATTTCCAATCATTGCCTCATCCTGGGCCGGATCCATGTGCTTTCACAATGTGTATTGGTTTCCTAGGGTTGCCATAACAAAATACCACAAACTTGGCAGCTTAGAACAAGAGAAACTGATTGCAGGACACTTCTGGAGGCTAGAAGTAGAAAATGTACCTGTCAGCAGGGCCTTGTCCATCTGAAGTTTCTAAGGAGGAATCGTCCCTTGCCTCTCCCCAGTTTCTGGAGGTAGCTGGCAGTCCTTGGCCTTCCCTGACTTGCAGCTGCATCGCTCCAATCTCTGCCTCGTTGTTACATGGATCCTCCCTGTGTGTCTCCTTGTCCAGATTTCCCTCTTCAGTTAATACTAGTCATTGCATTAGGGTCCACCCTGATGACCTCATCCTAACACGACTTTATCTGCAAAGAGCGTGTTTCTAAATGAGGTCACATGCATAGATCCGGAGGATTAGGACTCCAACAAATCTTTTGGGGAGACACCATTCAACCCAGGACACCATACACTGCATTTTCCTAACTAAAGTACGTGTGAATCTTTCTTTTCTACTCTCTTCTCCTGTAAGGCCTGGTATGAAAGGAAGAAAAACACCCAAACACATTCAGCCAAATCCTGGCTCTCTAGTATTTGCACATGAGTTTATTGGCATCTGATTGTAACAATTATTTGACTATGTATCTGTTCCCACCCCTGATCTGGAAGTGAGTCTTTGAAGACATATGTTAATAAATAAGACCTCTGTGTCTTTCATTAAATAAGACATATTAGACATAGGTCATACTCTAACTTAGTGCTTAATACCTGTCACAAAAAGGGACCTCAATAAATGTTTAAGTAAGAGAGAGAGGAGGGGAGGGGAGGGGAGGGGAGAAAGAAAGAGAGATGGAGTGGAGTGATTTTCTGTTTCATGTTCAGCTTCAGTTTTAACCAGATTAACCTGCCTTTCCCCTTAACCTTTCCTAACGGGCCTCCATTAATTCCTCTCTAGCCTTGCAAGGACCGAAACTCCTCATCAGACAGTACTGATAAGCCATGAAGGGAGTGACAAAGAAGAATGGCTTAGGTATTAATCTAAGATCAGACAGTTGAACTCTAGGGAGCTCTTCAGGACCTGTGAGTCTGCGGATGGCTAATGAAGACGGCTGTGGTGGGAGTTTTCCAGGCTGTTTCCATGGTCAGGAATTCTACTTCATTTAGAACAGCATTAGGTGTCACCCCAAAATATTGTAGTTTAATATCAATTACCCAAGTATCTTATTGGAAAAATGTCCTCAGCTACAGAAAAGGGGCTGTGTTTGAACAGCCTCTATAACCAACCCACTCACTGTATTAGTTTCCTACTGCTGCGTAACAAGAGGTACACATATTTGGCAGCTTACAACAGCAGTTATTACCTCACTGTTTTCTCGTGAGTCTGCAAGCAGGGAGGAAACTCCAGCTGGGGACTCAACTAAGGCTGGCGCGGGGAGGGATCTGCTTCTAAGCTGTCACGGGCAGAATTCGGTTCTGAGAGAGAGGTCCCAGTGTCACGTAATGCAATCATGAAACTAACTTCCCCTCAACCTTGCCGTCTTCTGTTGGTTAGATGCAAGTTACAGGTCCCACCCACACTCACGGGGAGGGAATTCCACAAGAATGCGAACACCAGGAGCAGGGATCAGCAGTGCTGTCTTAAGCATCTGTTCACTACACTGGCCAATCGAGGCTAGACTTCTCATGAAAATGTGAGTGGCACAGGTTTTTAAGGATATAGTGTTACAAGGATAACACGGCGAATGTCGTGTAAGTATCTACACATCATCATTGATCAACGACTAGCTTAACTCAGATTGAAGTTATGCTCTCTCCGTGTGTTCGTTCATCAAATATTTATTAAACACATATTAGTGAAATAAAGTGAATCTGTACAACTTACAACAAAAAAGGGACTTTCCATTCCAGAAAGCATTTTTGGCATAGAACAACTGTACTTTCTGGATAAGCATGTTTACAATATCTTTGGAATAACTGACGCACTAACACTGAAGTGAGGCCAGACACGACAGGAGTGCGTGACCTGGGTGCTGCAGGGGCACTGGAGGTCCTTACAGTGCCCCATACAGCACTGTGGGGCACTGTGGCTTCCTGCTGGCCTGGCGCCCATGTCCTCAGCACCCAGGAGATGAGGCCAAGGTGGCAGGGAAACCGATCCTGAGACTCCTGCATAACCCTGAGCCCCGAAGGGCAGGAACCTCGGGGAGAAAAGAACGAGGAAAAATGCTCTGAGGAGGCTGAGAACTATGTTTGTCTGACCTGGCTCCAGATGGACTGCAGAAAACAGTTTCCCAAAATTCTCAGACCCTAAGTCCTCGCTTACATGCTTCCAGATTTGAAGGCACAGTACAAGTGATGCCTAGAAGACCCTAAGCCAAAATTTTAATAAAAATACTCTGTTTGGGCTTCCCTGGTGGCGCAGTGCTTGAGAGTCCGCCTGCCGATGCAGGGGACGCGGGTTCGTGCCCCGGTCCGGGAGGATCCCACATGCCGCGGAGCGGCTGGGCCCGTGAGCCGTGGCCGCTGAGCCTGCGCGTCCGGAGCCTGTGCTCCGCAACGGGAGAGGCCACAACAGTGAGAGGCCCGCGTACCGCAAAAAAAAAAAAAAAAAAGACTCTGTTTTCTCTCTACCTGCACTACTGAAGTACATGAAAATCCCTGCATACCGTTCTCTGATGATTCTTGTGTCGTGTGTCTGTGTGTTAAATGACAACCTTTGCTGCTGATGCAGAGAAATGGGATTTCTGTGTCTTGATCTTATTTTTGGCAACCTGCTAAAGTGTCTTATTCATCCTGATACTTTCTTAGATTCTTTAGTGTTCTCTGTGTAGTTAATCATATCATCTGCAAATACTGGCAGTTTTTCTTTCTTTCCAATTTTTAGGTTTTATTTGTTTTCCTTTTATTTTGTGTTCAGTAGGACTGCTAGTATAATGTGGTATGGAAATGACAACAGGCTGATTACAGAGGCTTTTCTGGAGGATAATCTGAGCTGAGACCAGAATAGTGACCTGATTCCAGGCATGTGAAATCAGAGGGACCAAAGCTCCAAATCAGCTCCAAAGCTCCAAGGGAACAGCAAGTGCAAAGGCCCTGAGGTGGGAACACACCTGGTGTGATTGAGCTCTGGCAGAAAGGCTAGTGGGCTGAGTACAGAGTTCAGGCAGGAGAGCTGTAAAAATAAATTGTTGCCCATGAACTCATAAAAACTCTGGAAAACTATGTTGCATTTGCAATGCTGCATGCAAGCAGGTACTTATTAAGTGGTTTCTCCTTCTTATGTTGATCAAAATACCCTTCCTGCTG
>NW_006775372.1:3162460-3180949 GCF_000442215.2 Lipotes vexillifer
GGTACTAGATGATCCTGGGTTCTGCTTGCCCTAGATCACAACGATGAGGTTGGCCGTTTGTCACGATGACGACTCTCTTCCACTTTCTGCTCCCTGCTCCCCTCTGCATCACAGGGCACAAGCACTCCATTCTTTTCATGCTTTGCTCCTCACTTGGGTCAACCCCACCAAACAGCACCATCTGAAGACGAAGCTGCTCCTATCCAAACAAAGCTCAGTGGTGAATCACTGCTTTGTGTGGGGATCAGACATACACCATATGTGTGGGTTAATATGACAACCTCCCTAGATAGTTGTTCTTTAAAACAGAACCACACGATAGAAAATATCTGAGCTATATACACTCAGCTCTCTGTATCCGCAGATTCTGCCTCCTCGGATTCAACCAGCTACAGATCAAAACTATTTTTTAGGGCTTCCCTGGTGGCGCAGTGCTTGAGAGTCCGCCTGCCGATGCAGGAGACGCGGGTTCGTGCCCTGTTTCGGGAGGATCCCACATGCCGCGGAGCGGCTGGGCCCGTGAGCCATGGCCGCTGAGCCTGCGCGTCCGGAGCCTGTGCTCCGCAAATGGGAGAGGCCACAACAGTGAGAGGCCCGCATAACGCAAGAAAAAAAAAAAACAAAAAACAAAAAACTATTTTTTAAACAATTCCAGAAATTTCCAAAAATCAAAACTTGAGTTTGCCACGTGCTGGTAACTATTTACACAGTATTTACATTGTATTTACAAGTGTTTACACAGTATTTACATTGTATTGGGTATTAGAAGTAATCTAGAGATGATTTAAGGTATATGAGAGGACCGTGCAGGTTGTATGCAAACACTAAGCCATTTTATATTATGGACTTGCATCCTGGGATTTTGGTTTCACCAGGGGTCTTGGAACCAATCCTGCCCCTGGAATACTGTGGGACCACTGTAACAGGTTTAGTTTTGACAACACCCACAGAGACAGGTTAATTTTTTCCCTTGCTGTGACTCAGACATCCTAGGTGAGCATATATCCGTGAGGTTGTTCACTGGTGTTCGTTTAGAAAAGGCAGAGAATTGTAGTTCAGGAAAGGGAGCCCTGTCCTCAGTTGCATTCCTTATATTCTTTTGGACTTTGCATTAAATGGTGAGCAGCTTATGCGTGTTCTCTGTAATTTCTCTCTCCTTCCTACACTAGATGTCACTGTGCAGCTCATTATTAAATAGCCTAAGGAAACTCTACATAGAGAAATGGAAACTATAAAGGATCCTGAAGCATGCCTAACAGGGCAGCATTCTCCTCAACCGGATGACATTCGGCAAGGAGACAGCACGCACCCTGTACGTGACTTACCATTAGGGAAATGTTAAGACTCATCAACAACTTACATTCCTTCCTGTCTTCTCCCCATTTGCATACTTGTCAACCTGATCCAAAGTGAGAATTTGGGAAATGCAAATAGCCTACTCATGAAATTCAATGATTGCACATATGCTCTATTTTATAACATTGCAAAATACACCATTCCCTTGATGCTTAGAAAACTGTTCCCCCTGAAGATAGTGCAGCTGGAATAGAGGAAGGACCCAACTCTACATCCTTTGCTTTTCTGGCTTCCTGTTTCTGTTGTATCATAGACCTAAAGTTGAAAATGCGTTGAATGTTTTCAATAGGTAGGGTGACCAACTGTCCTGGTTTGCCCAGGACCGAGGGGGTTTTAAAAACCAAGATGAGTTGGCCAATCTACTAATGATGGACCCGTGAAGATTTGTTTTTTCACATCATTACAAACCCACTGCCCCATATGAGAATTCCTCTGCACACACACACAGAACCCTGAGTTCTTATACTTAGGAACCAAGCACAAGACAAGCAATGTTACTCAGCCTACAAGGTTTTTTAAATTCCACCAGAATGACAGGTTTGAGTTGCTAGCTGGCACTCAGAAGGAAAAAAAAAAATTTTCCAGGACGCTTTCCAGAAGCAGAACTATTTGGCCATGCCCAAAATTTTAACAAGAGTGACTCCAGAAATGGAATGATTTGAACAATCTCTAAAGAGTGCACTGTAAGAAATTTCCAGGCTAAGGTAAATATGGTGCCATCCTGGCAGAAAGGATGTTCTAGATAAGAGGGTTAACTTTTTCTTTAAAAAAAAAAATGTAAAGAACTAATGAGATGCAGGGATCTAAGGTGACAATTCTACAGTGTGCAATGCAGTTTGTATCAGTGACACTGACACAAAGCGATGGTTTTGATGCAGATCTAAAATAAGATTAGATCATCTTTCTGCAGGCAAGTGCAGGTCAAATTGTTCTATTATTGTGTCAGGAGATGACGGTGATGATGATGACACGTACCTCTAATCTCATTCCTTCCTCCTCCCAAATACCCTGCGAGGGACATATCCTTATCTCCACTTTATAGACAAGGAATTCTGGGTGCAAGCCTGCTCACCTCTGCACGCACAAGGTGAGGGAGGCCCGCTTTGAAACTAACCCTCTCTGACGCAGGAAACAGGGCATTTCACCACCTTTCTTCACCGTGTCTAGGGTACCTGCCAGGGCTTTTCTCCATCAGGAGCTGGGTCCTGCTCAGGGACCCTTATCCATCCCTGACGGAGCCACTTAGCTGAGCATTGATTGTTAAGGGTCTGGAGGAACTCTTTAGTTCCTAAACTTTAACCTAAACTCCTTGACATAAATTCACCGGTTTAGGTTAACACTGCTTTCATTTCTCATCTGAAAGCTCTTTCATCTGAGGAGTTTGTTTAAAAAGATTAGTTGAAATGAATAGAGTACACAGTGTTTCCTACAGATTTTTTACAGCATATAACCTAAGAATATAATAATGATGCATACAAATGTCAGCAGAAAGAAATGAAACTGAGGAGAGTTTAATAAACTGATTATTTTCAAAGCTGTTGAAGACGATGCTGAAGCACAGGGCGTAGGACCACTGATGAGCAGCGAATACTTCCAGACCTTCAGTGACGACGGATAGACACGGTTACCGGAGCCCCGCGGTAGCGGCATCCCCAGGCTGGCCTCCTGCTGCCCATCAACCTCCTCCCAGAAGCAGCACGAAGCCAGCTGGCAGATGCCCATGGCTGCAGTCCATTGGGTCTTCCTCTTAGATTACAGACAGAATGGAGAGGTATGAAGGTGTACGTGACGGGTGGACAAAGTATACCCACCGTGGGCTCTTGCTGGCCCCTCCAAGCTGCTCTAAATGACTTCTGTCACTGCAATATCCCTTGAGAGACCTATTTGCTCATTCTTCCTACAGATGCTCCGAGTTCTACACCAAATACACAAACTTCATACAGTATCAACCAGCATTTGGTGTCTCCCCCAAACACCGCCATGCTAATTAAAGCAGACTGAGGAATTTTAGAAAGTCTTATACTTCTGAATAATACATTTTCAAAGATTCTACTTTGCCTTGCGAACGCAGTTACATAATCTCTTCTGAAAGTGCTCTGTTGGCACCATGGTGTAAAGGAGCTTACATAATCCAATGACTCTAGTCTGGAAAAGATAACTTTGAGGTTAGTGTTTTCTGAAAGATGTTCCCAAGGTTCTCAGTAGCAATTTCCTCCAGAGTTATTTCCAGGCTCCCACTTTACAATTTTCACATTCTTACAGCAGATGAGTTAAAAGTCAACTGCCCACCGGTGCGACAAGCAACAGAGATGGACTCTTCCACTCCCACCCACTGCTGGGTTCCTCCAGAGCTTCAGAGTCGGCTGAGATATCACACAACACCGGGCAGGTATGTGCGGGATAAGCAGATCCCTCACCAGGAGTCACACCTCCATAACGGCAACAACAACAAATCTGTTACTTCATAAATCTGATCTCTCCTGTCACTTAGAAAGAAACGCTTCAACCGAGATTGATGGTGCTTCGACTGAGAGAGATCAGCAAATAACAAATCTGATTTTGGATTTGCATCACAGTTTTTGTTTTTAAATACATTTATTTGATTATTATTTTTTTAATTTATTTTTAATTTTTAATTTTTGGCTGCATTGGGTCTCCCTTGTTGCGTGCAGGCTTCCTCTAGCTGCGGCGAGCGGGGACTACTCTTCAATGCGGTGCGTGGGCTTCTCATTGCGGTAGCTTCTCTTGTTGCAGACCACGGGCTCTAGGATCGCAGGCTTCAGTAGTTTTGGCTCACGGGCTCAGTACTTGTGGCTCGCATGCTCCAGAGCGCAGGCTCAGTAGTTGTGGTGCACGGGTTTTGTTGCTCCACAGCATGCGCGATCTTCCTGGACCAGGGCTCGAACCAGTGTCCCCTGCTTTGGCAGGTGGATTCTTAACCGCTGCACCACCAGGGAAGCCCCTCTCATCACAGTTTTTGGTTTTGTTTTTTTTAACATCTTTATTGGAGTATAATTGCTTTACAGTGGTGTGTTAGTTCCTGCTGTAACAAAGTGAATCAGCTATACGTATACATATATCCCCATATCTCTTCCCTCTTGCGTCTCCTTTCCACCCTCCCTTCCCCACCCCTCTAGGTGGACGCAAAGCACTGAGCTGATCTCCCTGTGCTATGCGGCTGCTTCCCACTAGCTAGCTATTTGACATTTGGTAGTGTATATATGTCCATGCCACTCTCTCACTTCATCCCAGCTTACCCTTCCCCAATCCCCGTGTCCTCAAGTCCATTCTCTATGTCTGCGTCTTTATTCCTGTCCTGCCCCTACGTTCTTCAGAACCTTTTTTTTTTTTTTTTTAGTTTCAATATATACGTGTTAGCATAAGGTATTTGTTTCTGACTTTCTGACTTACTTCACTCTGTATGACTGTCTCTAGGTCCATCCACCTCACTACAAATATCTCAATTTCATTTCTTTTTATGGCTGAGTAATATTCCATTGTGTATATGTGCCACATCTTCTTTATCCATTCATCTGTCGATGGACAGTTAGGTTGCTTCCATGCCCTGGCTATTGTAAATAGACCTGCAATGAATATTGTGGTACATGACTCTTTTTGAATTATGGTTTTCTCGGGGTATATGCCCAGTAGTGGGATTGCTGGGTCGTATGGTAGTTCTATTTTTAGTTTTTTAAGGAACCTCTGTACTGTTCTCCATAGTGGTTGTATCAATTTACATTCCCACCAACAGTGCAAGAGGGTTCCCTTTTCTCCACATCCTCTCTAGCATTTACTGTTTGTAGATTTTTTGATGATGGCCCTTCTGACCGGTGTGAGGTGATACTTCATTGTGGTTTTGATTTGCATTTCTCTAATAATGAGTGATGTTGAGCATTCTTTCATGTGTTTGTTGGCAATCTGTATATCTTCTTTCGAGAAATGTCTAATTAGGTCATTCTACCCATTTTTGGATTGGGTTGTTTGTTTTTCTGATATCAAGCTGCATGAGCTGCTTGTATATATTTTGGAGATTAATCCTTTGTCAGTTGCTTCCTTTACAAATATTTTCTCCCATTCTGAGGGTTGTCTTTTGGTCTCATTTATGGTTCCCTTTGCTGTGCAAAAGCTTTTAAGTTTCATTAGGTCCCATTTGTTTATTCGTGTTTCTATTTCCATTTCTCTAGGAGGCGGGTCAAAAAGGACCTTGCTGTGATTTATGTCAGAGAGTGTTCTGCCTATGTTTTCCTCTAAGAGTTTTATAGTGTCTGCCCTTTCATTTAGGTCTTTAATCCATTTTGAGTTTATTTTTGTTTATGGTGCTAGGGAGAGCTCTAATTTCATTCTTTTACATGTAGCTGTCCAGTTTTCCCAGCACCACTTATTGAAGGGGCCGTCTTTTTTCCAATGTTTATTCTTGCCTCCTTTGTCACAGATTAGTTGACCATATGTGTGTGGGTTTATCTCTGGGCTTTCCAACCTGTTCCATTGATCTATATTTCTGTTTTGGGGCCAGTACCATACTGTCTTGATTACTGTAACTTTGTAGTATAGCCTGAAGTCAGGGAGCCTGATTCCTCCAGCTCCGTTTTTCTTTCTCAAGATTGCTTTGGCTATTTGGGGTCTTTTGTGTTTCCATACAAACTGTGAAATTTTTTGTTCTAGTCTGTGAAAAATGCCATTGGTAGTTTGCTAGGGATTGCATTGAATCTGTAGATCGCTTTGGGTAGTATAGTCATTTTCACAATGTTGATTCTTCCAATCCAAGAACATGGTATATCTCTCCATCTGTCTATATCATCTCTAATTTCTTCCATCAGTGTCTTGTAGTTTTCTGCATACAGGTCTTTTGTCTCCTTAGGTAGGTTCATTCCTAGGTATTTTATTCTTTTTGTTGCAATGGTAAATGGGAGTGTTTCCTTAATTTCTCCTTCAGATTTTTCATCATTAGGAAGAATAAGAATGCAAGAGATTTCTGTGCATTAATTTTATGTCCTGCTACTTTACCAAATTCATTGATTAGCTCTAGTAGTTTTCTGGTAGCATTTCCGGGATTCTCTATCTCATCACAGTTTTGAATGACACTAAGCTCTGTGTGTGCTTTCCGGCTTGCCAATTAGAAAAACTAAAAAGCTAATGAGCGGAGTGCATTAACAACATGCAGACAGCATTGTGCCACAGTCGGTTCTCCCCTGTGCCACACATGAGGGAGTGGAAAGCCCACAGTATAGGTATTGCCCTCCATGTGTAAAGTCAGCATCGTATCCAAGGACACACCACTCATACCTCCAACTCAGGGAGTGCACGTGACCAGGGGCGCCACCGCCACTGCGCGACTGTGTGTGCTCTCTGGCCACATCTCCACCACACCTCTCATAGCGGAGTACAGCGGGGATACTACTGCACAATGCCTCCTCCCAAAGGTGTCTGCATCCTAATCCCTGAGCCCCGTGATAGTGTTAGTACACGTGGCAAAAGGAGCTTTGCAGATGTGGTGGAGTTAAGGATCTTGAGACAGGAAGATTATCCTGGATTGTCTGCTGGGCCCCATGTAACCACAAGGATCGTGTCAAGAGGGAGGAAGGACTGACAGGGTGAGAGAGGGAGAAGTGAGGATGAAAGCAGAGATCAGAAGAAGAAAGAAACATTTGAAGATGCCACCGTGCTGACTTTAAAGACAGAAGAATAGAGCCAAGGGCCAAAGAATGTGGGCAGCTGTGTTAGTCAGAACAGGCAAGGAAATGGATCCTCCCCTACACCCTCCCGAAGCGACACAGCATTGATTTTAGCCCCGTAAGAGCCACTCCTGATCTCCAGGATTGTAGGTAATAAATCTGTGTCATTTTAAGCCACCAAGTGTGGTGATTTGTTATAGCAGTGACAGGAAACTAATACAACTCGTTTTCTCAGTCTCACTCGTTTCGCTCCTTTCTATAAGACCCATGACCCTCCTCCTTTTTTTCCTCATTCCTGGATCTTTCTCCCTTGCATAAAACTCAATGGTCAGGGCCCATCCAGCACAGTTTTGGAAATACTAAGGTATAAATCAGGAACTTAGTAGTTCTTACTTGGCACTATAGCCTGGCTCACAGGCTACTTTCTGGTTGGAGAATCCAATGTCTGTTTGATATCAGAAACCAATAATATTGCTCCTGGTACAGAACTATATCACCTGCAGTGCACTGCTGCCCTGTCAGGAGAAAAATAAAGTCTTTATCTAGTCTAGTCAGCACTTTCAAAACGAGAGTCGTGCATCAGAATCACGGGCAGGGTGTGTCAAAATGCAGGTTACCAGGCCCCGCCCTCAGCGTTTCGGACTCAGCAGCGTTGGGGTGGGACTGAGAATTTGCTTTTCCAAGTAGTTCTCAAGAGAAGTTAGTGCTGCTTGCCTACTGGGAGAGACGAGACGCAAGCCGAACGCCCAAAGGCAGAAGACAGAGTGCGAGGAAGGGCTGTGTAAGAAGTACAAGGGAGGAGCCAGGGAGGAGCCAGAGTGAAAAGCACTGAGCGTGCGGGAGGGAGACACAGCACCACGGCATCTGGGCACTGCAGGGGGACCTTAGCAGATGCCAAGGAAAGGCACAATTCCAGCTCCAAGGACGGACACATATGGAAGCAGACAAAGGCCAGGGACAACGTCTGGCCAGGAAATGGCCAGCAGACCCCACCAGCAGGTGGCCAGCTGTGTAAAGGAGTTGAGTGAGCCCGGGAAGTTAGATGGGTCCGGGCGAGCTGACTTGCGCGCCGGGTGAGCTCTCCGCAGCTGAGCGCACCGATTCCTTAGAACGGGCGGTGCGCCAGGTGGGCAAGAGGACAGCGATGAAGGAGTGGCCCTGCTGCGAGCCGGAGCCTCTACGTCCAGAGAAGAGGATTCTGTGGAGGATTTCACGCAGGCAAAAAAAGAGGACGAAGATGTTTCGAGCGGCAGGTAGAAGTGCGATCAGAGCCCAAGCTGGGGTCACACGCACGAGGATGAGAGACCAGCACACAGCAGAGGCAAGAAAGAAAACAAAAGATTTGTGTCCGATGGTTCAGTGGAGGTCGGAAAGAGAGGGTTCAGAGCGCGCAGAGGAGCTAGAAGGACCAGAATGGAGGACGGGCAGAGGGTCCAGGCCAGGGCCGGTCAGTCAGCTCAGCAACTGGACGGATGCAGCCGGAGGAAGCTGTAGGCAGGGCTGCAGCGGGCACTTTACCTTTTCCAACCGACCCTGGCTCCATAGTTCCTTTCTGAAAGGCCTGCCTGGCTGCACCCAGGATGCATCCTGACAGTGCACTGAAATTAAATAACACTTTGATTATAAATTTTCCTAGGGGCAATGAAAAAAATACGATACATTTATTTCTGCAGCCAGACCCCAACATCCCTGTATGCTTGAGAAGCGGAAATGGATATACAGCTCTTAGAAGTCTTCCTTTATTCTAGCAGCAGAGGCAGATCTCATTATTGGAAGATCAAGCTTTCATTTGGGAATATCAATATCTCATTGGGTCGTCTTGATATGTAAAGAGAAAGCTTCATCACATTCTCAAAAGGCAAAGTTCAGAGGAGCAGGGAGTGAAGCAATTCTGCATGTTAAACATAGGCAACATCCGCCCCTGTGAGCAGAGATGTGGTCCCAGAGAGAGAACACATCTTCCTCAACTCACAGTGGGGTATGTCCCTCCGCAGCTTAGCCCAGCCCACCTTACATGTGCTCAGGATACTTACATCAGCCTACAGTTGGGCAAAATCGTCTAACACAGAGTCTGCGTTATAATAAAGGGTTGAATACCTCACACAATTTATTGACAACTGTACTGAAGGTGAAAAACAGAATGGCTGTCCGGGTACAGAATGGTAGTAAGCGTACAGGTTGTTTACCCTGTGATCGCACGGATGACAGGGAGCTGCAGCTCGCTACCACTGCCAGCATCTTGAGAGAGTATCATACCCCGTATCGCTAGCCCAGGAAAGCTTCAAAATTCAAAATTCAAAGTACGAATTCTACTGAATGTGTATTGCTTTCACATCACCATAGGTTGGGACCATCCATACTGTGACATTGACTGGGGAAAGGAAGGATTTCCTGCCCTCTCTGCGGAAGAACGTTAAAAGATCCTGAATTCCCGGTGGTGGCAGAAAACAAGGCCCTGGAATTGGCAGCAGGCCAGGAAGTGGGGAGGGAGAAGGGCGAGGTAGATGGATTTGGGGAGCCTGGATGTATGAAACACGAGAAATGCACTGGTTTACGGCATTATGATTCCCGGAGACCAGCCTCACAGCTTCAGGGCAAGTTCATCCAGGACACGGATGAGGATGTGAAGATGTAAACTTAGATGTGGGTACTGGTGTAGGTACAGATGCAGACGTACATGGAGATGGAGCTGTACACACGTATGTGGATGTACACAGTGTAGGGGTGGCTGAGAGTATACATACAGAGAGAGGTATGTAGACGTACATACAGATACAGTTGAAGGTGTAGATGTAACTTTAGATTTAGGCATAGGAACAGATGTAGATTAGATATAGGTGAAAAGTTATCATCATAGCCATAGACACAGATGAAGGAAAAGATAGTTTTAGAAATAGATGTGGATATAGAAGTCGTTATATGTGTATCTACACATAGTCATAGGTGGAGACGTAAGTAAAGATACAGAATATCTGGGCTGGTACTCCTGGGTTCTCTCAACTTACAGTGACAAACATATTGAAGTTGAACATCCAGATGTTTTCATGAGTTCAATGCTGTCACTGAACAGACGCACCTCCGGGGACGTTTTAGGCACTGTCGTACTCTTCCTCTGACCCACGTAAAGTAAGCAGTGAGGACGGACAAGATGAGCACCGCGGTCTACCCGGCACCTACGTGCTTCATCAGCAACACAGTCTTGTCTTCACAGCTACGAAATAAATATTTACTTTAAAGCACAACCTATGCTTCAGATGAGTTTGTGGCCTTAGTTCTACCACCTCTAATTAGTCATGATGTTGACTAGGTGTGAAAAGTGTCCTTGTATAAACTTGCCCAAAATACTTAAACTAAGTTATTTAAGAGCATATTAAAAATCTGGTAGCCATGACAACCAGCTATCATAATTCAATACCTTTGTTTACATAGTACCTGGGAAAAGAGATTTATAATTATCTTGGCGTATTAAATGACTTCATGATGATCTGTCACACTCACTCTGCATTCACTTCAAAAGCTAAGACTAACATTTCTTTATAAAAGATAATCCATGGCCACGTGTTTATTTTACACCTTCTGTTGTCAGAGTAAATAGAGTTATAAAAATATTAAAACTGGCATCAATTTTAAATTCTAGAAAATACAGATAATTCAAATTTCTAGTATACAACATAAAATTCAGTGTGGACCCTTAAATATCATATATCCTACTTTATTGTCCTATGTTTCCCCAAGTAATTCCAACAAAATTAAATGGGACACAATTTGTATTTTAAAAACCAGGTGTTCTATTAAAAAAATTTGAAATTCACACACCATTGTCTTTAATGGTCTGCAAATAAGCCTTCCTTCCTTTGAGGACCCGTGTATAACCGCAGATTTGGGTCCTCCAGGGAAGGAAGTGATACTAGTGCTGGATCTGAGCCTGGGGTCAAGGTGTAGAGCTGAGAGCTGTCAATTATGCAGATGAAACAGCAGTAGCGAAGCAGAAAACCAGAGCAGGTAAGGCTGGAGGCTCCATGTAAAACCCTGCACATGAGGTGCAATCAGTGCAAAAGGCTGTAAGAGTTGGGATCTGGGTCGATTTATCAAATGCAAAATGGAACGAGGGCGTGGATTTGGAACTGTGGATAAATTCCAGGTGAAGACGACCAAGGGCTTGATCAGCTGACAAAGCAGGACAAACGGAACAGACACTTGTTTGGTGAAGAAATACCTAAGTATTATCCAAGCGTCATGGGACTCCTCTAGAAGACCATGGCTTTGGAAGAGCAGAACTGGAATTAAAGAAGTACTAAGAGGGAGTAAATCTTTTTGAGGATTTTTATTTAAGGAGATAAACCAAAAACATAGAAAAATCTTGTACACAGAGATTCTTCTCAGAATATTATTTATAATAGCAGAAAATTAGTGTGAACATAGAAAATAAAGGTATTGCTAAGTAAATTTTGGCTCCTCCATTTGACAGGAAAGCATACAGAAAATAAATTGGACTTTTAATAATAATAACAATAATAGCAGCAATAATAAAAGCTAAGAAAACAGCCATGGTTCAGGGAAGCTAGCTAAAATATCTCAAAGATTAAATAAAATGTCTATTAAAGTAATTTCTCAGAACTAGGTCCATCCTTTTGTTTGCAGAGTCCAAGTATATTTAATAAGACAGGGTACCAGCATACCAGTCTGGACTTTTCCTAAAACTTTCTGGAAGATTTCTAAGGCTCTTAAAATCAATGACACCAGGACTTTTAACCTGGCCACCTGAGCGAGCCCTTGCAGTCCTATTTCTAACTATGCACTTACTCTGAGTTTCAGTGCATTACCCTTAAATTCAATGGAAAATCTTCAGATGAAAATAGGCAAAAAAGGGGACTTCCAACTCTGCGCTCCCAACGCAGGGGGCCCAGGTTCAATCCCTGGTCAGGGAACTAGATCCCGCGTGCCACACCTAACAGCCCGCGTGCCACAACTAAAAGATCCCGTGTGCCACAACTAAGACCCGGCACAGCCAAATAAATAAATATTTTTTAAAACATAGGCAAAAAAGGATGGAATAATGCTACTCAGAAGCAGGGGTCTGGAAGTGGTTTTTATGTGCTCTTTCATCCTCAAGCCTCCATTCTAAAGACCTCATTTTGTCCTGTCCCCGCCCCCTGCCAAGAATGCAATCTACCTTGGTTTACCATCTTCAGTTTCTGACTAGATTTCTCAGGACCTGTTTGGTGTTTAAGCCACAGATACAGATTTCACTAAATTCATTCGTTTCTCAAGTAAGTACCTATTGTGCATTTACATCTGCCAAGCATCACGTGGACCAGACACACACACGCACACCTGTCACGTAGTCAGGGAGACAGGTGTGCAATACACGAATAACCACACAGTCACAATTGAGATGAGGGCTATTGAAGAAACAGAGCGCTTGGAGAGGATTTCAGAGCCGGACCTGTTTAAGCAGGGTTCTCACAGAAACAGGTCCTGAGGCAAAGGCTCCAGCGCAAGTGGTCCATTTGGAGGGACTGGTGCTCCGGCTGGGAAGAGGAGAGGTGAGCTAGGGAAGGGCAGGCAGCCCGTGAAAGGGGCGGTGGCAAGCAAGCTATCATGGGTGGCAACTGGAGCTTACTCCCATCAGCAAACCGTGGAGAATGGGGCAAAATGCCCGTTCTGGAATTATCTCACCCCAGGAGCGAGAAGGCTGGGGCACTGTGTAACAGCTTGTATCTGTCATCTGTGGAAGACGCTTCCCAGGGAGCGTTAACTCCCCGGCACTTTGGGGCCCGTGGCACACCAAGGCAGATCAGCCTTCTATGGTCCTGGAAGTTACTGGCGCACTGAAATGGTTAAGGTCGCAGGGATCTGAGTCACACGTGGACAGCATCTGCTACTGGGCGCAATCTTACTGCTCAAGCACTGTAGTGATAAAAGAGAACTTCAGCTGAAGGAAAGTCTTAACAGAAACCGATTTGACTACAAAAAACCAGGGTTACTTCTTTAGAAGAATAAAGATGTCAGTGCGGCCAGTTTGCACAGTGGAGCAGTGAGCGCAAGTAATGTGCTTCAGGACCTCCAAATCCACACGGAGAGCGAGGACGGGGGAGGGGGGTCTGGCCAGGGCACAGCTGTGGATGATAGTACTGAGTGAGGAAGGACCTCTGGGCTCCCCTCATATACACCAGACTGAAGGAGTCCCGTATACTGGCCTGTCTGGATATGCATGACATAGCATCCCGCCCCAGCTAACACTTCTTTAATCACGGGGCTGGATAGCACACGACGTGACCGCAGGGCACAGTATGGGCGAGCACACCCCTCTGGCTTGCACAGAGCCCTCACTTGTTACCCTCAGATTCCCCAGGCAAGCACACCTTGGTCCACACACCTCCCTGAACCCAGTGCTGTGGAACCACATCAGACAGAGGCTTCCAAGATGTCTCTGTCATTCAAGACCAAAGATCTTGGCTCCAGCTGTGGGCTCTATCTTGTCTCATCAGGAATCCAAGACTGCGGTGGATTTCAAGCATATTTAAAATTTTTTCTCATTCAGACCCTCCAAAACTGCATTTATGAGAATAGTAAAAGGAATCCTAAAACAATACCAACTTCTCTAAAGATTACTATCAAAACAGAGACGACAGTTACTTGGAAAATGTGTGAAGCACCGATTCTCTGACATATGTCACAAATTTGTTTTCCTTATGCATGTACATTGGATCTGTGGCTTTCAACAAGTTACTTTACATGCTTAAGTCTCATTTTTTCCTTCTGTAAAGTTCCATTTAATAGGACTAAAAAAGATTAAATGAGTTAATTGCTCAGCAATGGACTTGGCAAAGAGAAAGTAGCCAATAAATGTTAGCTAGTGTTGCCACTGTTAATTTCTAAAAGATGACTGTATAATTTTATCATCCAGACCTGGAGCCTTTTACTAGTAAAAGCGAAAGTTAGTATTAATTACGCCAGGACTGCAGGCATAAACCTGCACCGTGCCAGGAAAGGCGGGATGTGCATGTCCACGTACACAATCACCATGATGTAGGTGTAAGGAGTTCACACCATCCTCTCAGCCGAGATCAGCTGTGTTTCATCATCAGAAGGCTGACTTTTGATTTACACACTTGTATCACTGACATGTATGGGTGTGGTCGTAGCTAGAAAACAACTTTGGAGAGAGAACAATTGGGAACATCATTCCATAAGTACCCTAAACCTCCAGGCCAGTAGCCGGTACCTTACTGAAGATTCAGTGGGTGAGCAAAACAGACTGCTGTGCAATTAACTTTTAAACGTCCTTTCTGCATAAATGCCTTCTCTCCGTGTAGACAAATACTAGAAGGTTATTCTTTGGCCAACCGCCGACCACTGCAACATGTTTTTATGGCATGAGTTTGTACAGCAGCCTAGGGGTGGAAAGCGAAAGGCTGGAGTGTAGCAGAGAAAGCCTCATAGCATGGAAAAAATCATGCTGCGAGTCACGAAGCCCTGTTACCTCACAGGTTCCCTTGTAAATACTATAAGACAAAGACTCTGAGCTTTTTAAAAATGTCTAACTCCTAACCCTTGTCTACATATCCTTGATATTGACAAAGAATGTCAAAATCTTTGAATGGATCTCTTGTGCTGTTTGACTTCTCACCTCACTTTTGTGTCTGACATCTGTCCTCTGTGAGCCTTGACCCAACCTCCAAGCTGACCCTCTTGTTACACGTTTCAGCAAATAACTGCAGAAGATGGTAACTCCTGTAGTGGTTGCATAAGCCAGATACCACGAGGGCAAAGATGATGGCTCTAGTCTGCTTTGAAATGCCATCACCTTCTCAGATATCCCCTCCCTTGGCTGTGTCTTTCCACACCCGTCAACTTCTCTAGGGTGCATCCTAGGAGTGGAATTGCTGGGACGCGGAGCAGGTACTGGCGGCACTTCCCTAGATATTTGCAAACTGCTCACACGTACCGGCCTTGCTAATACAGTGTTGCCAGATTCAGAGATTCTGCCACTCTGATGGATTTGAAAAGGTCTCTTACTTTTATTTCAATTTACACTTTCCCCAAAACTACTGATCTTGAGCGTCTTTTCAAGTTGTTATTGCTATTCCACTTGGTTGTTGTTATTGGTGATTTACATACTTCGGTGAATTCTCCCTGCAAGGTCTTTATTTTTCCTCTGATCTTTTCTCCAATTGACTTGCTGGATTTCTATATCTTAAACAATAATCCCTTGGTCTGATACAGATACACGGTAGAGACAGATGGATAGATGGATGGATGGATGGATGGATAGATAGATAGATAGATGAATAGCTATGTAGATAGCAGATACCATCATCTGTTCTCCTGCGTGCCTTTAAGTTTCAAATTTATGGTGATATGTCATGAAAACATTTTAGATTTTGATAAAAACATATTTAGCAATCTTTTGTTGATGAGTTTTGGTTTTTGAATATGGCTTTAAAATGTTGCTTCTTACCCTAAAATTATAAAGATATTAACCATTTTCATTCAAAGAGTTTCAAAGCTCTGTTTTTCATCTTTCGGTTTTAATCTGTCTCCATCTATGCTAAGAGATAGAGATCGAATTTTTAAAATTTTTCCTAGATAGAAGGCCAACTGTCTCTGCACTGTCTATTGAATTCAAATCTATGAAAGGGCATATATTTATGGGTCAGTTTCTGGACCCAAACATCCATGATTTTATTACAGCACTTTGCAAACATCTTGATTTCAAATCTTGAAAGAACCCCTCATTATGTTCTTATTTTTCAGAATTTTCAGTATTATTCTGGTAATTCTGGGAAGATTGCTATTATTCAGAAACTTAACCATGTTTGCCGAATGCCAACCCAACAAAACAAACTTATTAGGATTTTTATTAAATGCTCTTTGTACTTATTCACCTCTTTCTGGAGAATCAATATCATTATTATAAAGTCTATCCATCAGACAACTTACGTTATTCACTTATTGGGTCTATCTATATTGTTTAGCATTATTTCATAATTTTTCTCTATGCAGAGTTCGCACCTCTTTTGTTTGGTATGTTCCTAGGCAATTTATAGAGTTTGTTGATACAATGAATGAGATCATTTTCCTTTTATGTTTACTAATTTGGTTAGTTCTGGTGTACTAGAACACTATTGCTTTCTGTGCATTTAAGTGAGTGAATAAAAGTGCATAAATAAGGACTGTCGTTTGACATTTTATCAGCCACAAGCATGTTTAGCTGTGGCTTTGGGTCAAGATGCTTCTTAAAGGCACTGAATTTTAAAAGGGCTGAGTCAACCCACTGACAGGTAAAATGACACATTACATGATATATCCCAGACTTTACAACAATTACATAGGTGTTGAATTCAGGCAGAGCTGACCTCATTAGGAAAAAACCACCTGAAACAGGTGAATCACATAGAAGTTGAACTGAAACAGGTAGTGAAGTTTGGGCAGCCATTCGAGGTTTGAAATAAATACACGTGTTCTTAAAGTTCCCCCTATTTTAAGGCCAGTTACAACCTAACAATATATAGTTTCTAACCTGGGAAATGATCCTCAGTCTTCTGATTCTTATATGTCATAGACAAGATCACTTCAAGTGACTTGTATGCGTGGCTCTGTCTTTGCATAAACCTATAAAAGCCACCATTTTGAATGCACCAATAGGGCTTGAAGCCCGTAGCCCAGGACATGAATTCCGTGTGTGCTTTGGATACGTGCACACAAGAAGGTGCGTGAGTGGCTGTGTGCAGAGGAACCTAAGAGAACGTTGCAGTGCCTAGTGCCTTCAGTCACAGCTACCTGTGATCTGGTCAGTGGGGCCTCAGCTAAGGAAACTCCCTGTCTGGCAAGGGGGATTCATAGGAAGGGGGCTCTTAGAGTCAGTCCCCACAGAGACAGGTGGGGGGCACACATGCGTCTGCTGAGAAGCCTGGAGGCTCCCAGCACTTGTCAAAGAGAGGTCAGGAGCCCAAGAGGTGGAGGAGAGAGAGGGATGGAGGACAGGCCACAGGGAGTGCAAGCAAGGGGATGCTGCCCACTCTGGTCCAGTGCACACTTGCTTGAGGGTCTGGTTCATTTAATGAGTGGAGGAAAGGACTGTGGAACTTGGCAGTTGTTCCGTGGTTGAATGGGGATTCTACAGGCAGTGTTCACACTAGTGGCCACATCTCAGCATTTAAGCCAGGTTCTGCAATCACCGTGGGTTTTTTGTTGTTTTTATTTTTGTTTTAACATTAGAGAATGTTCCTCAATTTTCTCCTTGTGTACGTACAGCACTTTCCCCCTAAATTAACAGGCGCGTTATAACCAACTCTTTGCAATTTCTTCCGTTTTATTTTTTACTGTTCTCTTTCTATATCAGCCTTTTAAGTGTTGGCTAATGCAGAATTCAATTATCAGGCCTCTTGTTTTCTCTTTCTAAATTCTCTTGCTACAAGTTTACCTCAGATGGCTTAAATATCACCTGTAAAATGATACTCAAACTTCTATGTCCAAAGCTGGAATGCTGTCCTGATGTCTACATTGATTATTCAACTCCCTATTTAACACATTCACTTAAAAGTCCAAGAATACATACTTACTCTACTTTTTCCCTATTTCTATAAATATCACTAATATCCATTCTCCCCATTGCTCAAGCAGCTCACAAGCCTTCCTCGATTTAGCCGTTTTCTTCACATTCAATCCATCTGGGAGTCCTATGTGCTCTACCTCTCGTGAATGATTTTACACCTCCCACTAGAGAATGCTGGCCCTAGATGTCTTTCTTACACATAAACATACATACATAAACACACAGTATTTAATGTATGTAGTATTTATGATTTGACAGTTAGATATTGTGCACGTGTGTGTGTTCTGTGTCTGTTTAATCATCTACTGCTACATAACAAATACCACAAAAGTTAGGGCTGAAGGTGACAAACATTTATTATCTCACAGATTCTATGTGACGTGCTAAGCACAGTGTATGCAAGGGGTGTGACCACCTGAAGGCTCAACTGCGGGCAGACGTGCTCCCAGCCTCACTCAGCCGGTTGTCTGCAGTGTTTAGCTCCTCACTGGCTGTTGAACCAAGGATGCCCTTATTTCCTTACTACATGGGCTTCTCCACAGGGCAGCTCACAATGTGGCAGTGAGGTTCCTCGGCGCAAGACAGCAAGAAGAGCCACAATCTAGAGAAAGACCGTGCACACAAGACGGAAGTCACAGTCTTTTACATCCTAATCTTGCAGTGACATTCATCACTTTGGCTCTATTCTACTTGTTAGCAGCAAGTGACGAGGTCTGGACAACAGTCAAGAGGAAGGGATTACACAAGGATACAGATACTCATCCAAAACACCAAAACGTTCCCTTCAGCTTGTCGAAACTTTAGAGAGATTGCTTCCTGACTCAAGGCCCCTGGCCTCCCTTTTCTCAGAGCACTCACTGAAGAAAACTGGAATTGGAAACTCTTTCCCTGGCCCTGTGA
>NW_006775372.1:3180959-3197023 GCF_000442215.2 Lipotes vexillifer
TCTTTCCCTGGCCCTGTGAGGTGTGCAACGTCTTCCAGCCTCTTGCCAGTTTTACCACCCGGGAAAGTCTTTCTCAAGCACCTGGGAGCCCTCCTTTTGAAATGTAATCATCAAGGAAGATAGGGCCCTTATCTCCCAGTCTCTGTACTAGGGCAGGAGCCTAACTCCTACCAATCAGCAAACACAGGTGGCCTCACCACGTTGACCAACCTCCCCCAACATCTTCCAATACTTTTCAACTAGTTTTCCCCAGGACTTAAAATCTCTCTCAATTTTTGTGTCAGAAGAGTTGAGTTCAATTTCTCTCCCCTATTGCAGTAGTCTTGAAGAAAATCTTTCTTGCCACTTTAAAAAAAAGTCCAGTGCAATTTGTTTTTTACAATAGCAAGAGACAGGGATCCTAGAGGCCATTTTAGAAGCTGCCTACCACTGCGTGTGTGTGTGTGTGTGTGTGTGTGTGTGTGTGTGTGCGTGCGTGTGCCTACTACTGAATGTATGTGTGTCTACCATTGCGTGTGTGTGTGTGTGTGTGTGTGTGTGTGTGTCTGTGTGTGTGCCTAGTAACTGCATAGTTACTAGCCTGCAAGTAGATGACCCAAAATGCTGTTTCAACTCCTTTTAACTGATACATTTTGGGTATATCTACGTATTAAAGAAACGCATTTAGTTTGGTGAAGTTGGGGTGGCAGATCCTAATGGATGCAAACACAGTCTTCATACCCTTTATAGGGTCAAGGCTATTTAGATGACCCCAGTACTGACAACCTACAGAATCATCAAGAAAAACCCTGTTTGGTGAAACCAGGAGGCACATCTCCACAGTACCCCTTCCAAAGGGGAAAGAGATTAATTTCCCACTGGTAGCCAGTAATTTGGACTCCATTAGACCTAGGATTGTTCCTGGGTCCCATCATTAATACTTACAAAATGAAAACAAACACAGTTTAGGGGAAATAAATAAACCTCCACTGCGTTCATTGAGAACTCACTTTACTGCAGCCAGATTTGACATTAACTTCTTAACAGCTCTGACAGAATCACGTAGGAGCCCAGCTTCATGGAAATAGAAAAAATGTTAATGAAGAGAAACTGTGGGTGATTAATAAATGTGATTGAAATGAAATGACCTTTACTTACTCAGAGTAATTAATCAAAGGAGACCCAGCTGTGATGAGAGCTGTCCGAGAACAGACCAACATATAGTTTAAAAAAACCACAACATTCGATATGGTTTGCAGAGGACAGTACTTTTAAAAATTGCTTTTTAAGTAAAATAGAGGGTTTTTTTCTGACGGTCTGGAGAATGTTCTTACTTCAGGGCATGATGAGCAGTATAAAAACACAAGACTGAAAAACACAGTCCCTATGGAGTAAAACAGGAACATGCGAAGATCTATCTAATGAGTCCTTAGATATCCTTTGAATTCCAATTAGGCGTTCCTCATGGTGTGCGATATCAATCAGAAAACAGTGGCTTAAAGGCACCAGATCACTTCAAGTGCGTCTCTTGTTACTCTTGGGGAAATGGGATGAGGAATTAATGTGTTGTCCCTAAAAAGCCTCTGCCTCTTTTTGGCAGCAAAGTAAGCAACCCTGTCCAAAAAACTTGGCAGGAAATGCATCCACATTCAAGGGTCAGTGTCCTATATTGCACTGGCCAGGGACCTCTGGGCAATACCACCCTAATTCCAGCATTAATACAAGTAACACAAACCACCATCACTGCCAAACTTTCTTTCCCACTCCTTTCATCAAAAAGTACCACCTGCCAAACCTCTAAGCTTTCTCCTCTAAGCTGTATGTTACCTGAGGGCAAAAACTGAGCTTTCATTTCACAACCCCACACACATTACACACCCGGGCACTCAACAGACGCTTAACAAACACAACAAAATGTATCACTGAAGTAGAGCTCTCAAATAAAAAATGTTTTGACTCAGTGAGCTCATCACTTTTATCAAATACACATTCATGCAGGTGATAACGCTGGAATCCCCCATCAGTATTTCTCCCCTGCTGCTATTTTGCTCCTTATTTTGAAATAATTGTAAAAGTATTAACTTTGGGGCTACTATGGGATCGCATCCTTTGTTTCAGTCTTTTGTTGCCCTGAAGGCCTCCTTATCGTGTTGAAATATAGGCAGGAGAGTCAGGGGAGCAGAAATATTATATAGGGGATTCTCAGCTTAGAGAGAGAGAGGAGGAGGGCTGCTTTTCCAGACTCTCTGGACTATCTTGTGAAAAGAAATTACCATTCTATTTTTACTCATTTCATTTTAGCTTGTCTTTCTCTTCCTTTTTTTTTTTAATTTTTCTTTGGCACTTTTCCACTTTTATCTGCCTGCCTACGTCCGGTTTCTCCCCTCTATTGAGATGTTGGATGTTTTCTCTTTCCCAGAGTCTTCTTTAGTTTGGTGGCTGCTTTGTCTGGTGTTTTTATCCTTCTCTGCACAGTCCTCCCTCCTCCTGCTTCACTCTTTCGAGCCCTCTTTTCCCTTCTCTATCTGAGGCGCTGACTTGAATCTATCAGTTATTTACATACTTGTGTGACGTCCACAGAGCAAGCAGAAGCAGCCAGCAGTGGAACTGGGATTCCATGAGCAGTGGCCTAAATCATGGGTAACACCCTGCTGTGACAAACGCAAAGAAAGGCTCTGCACTTTTTTTTTTTTTGTGTGTGTGTGTGTGGTACGCGGGCCTCTCACCGCTGTGGCCTCTCCCGTTGCGGAGCACAGGCTCCGGACGCGCAGGCTCAGCGGCCACGGCTCACGGGCCCAGCCGCTCCGCGGCACGTGGGATCCTCCCGGACCGGGGCGTGAACCAGCGTCCCCTGCGTCGGCAAGCGGACTCTCAACCACTGCGCCACCAGGGAAGCCCGGCTCTGCTTATTTTTATGAAGAGAGATCGAGCAGCTGCATGAAAAGAGAGATAGGGCAAACTGGGCACTGGCTGGAAATGAAATAAACAGAAAAAGTATCACCTCACCAATGCCTGCAATGTTCTAATTTTATGTATTCAGCATTCAAGCAATAAATTGTAAGATAGTCAAATTGAATTGGAGCCTCTAATTTTAAGTCCTAAGAATTTTCCTTCCACCGTGTGAATTTTCCTACTGTCACTGGTCAGTGCTGAACGTGATGTCAGTATTTTCCAAGTAAATTCTTGCAAAACTCAAAAGCTGATCCACTTCCATCCCTAGAGAGGCCAGGCATGTACGTTTATGCATGCGTCACAGCTGGAAGACTGAACTGGACTGAGTTCAAAAACCTCAGTTTAAAATGCTGATTGTTAATTTTATGTCAACTTGACTGAGCCATCGAGTGCCCAGATATTTGGTCCAACGTTATTCTGGGTGGGTCTGTGAGGCTGTTTTTGGATGAGGTTAACATATTGGTAGACTGAGGAAAGCAAGACTGTCCTCCATGATGTGTATGGGCCTCGTCCAATCAGCTGAAGACCTGACTGGGACAAAAAGGCTGACTACCCACAGGTAAGAATGCTGGTAGCCTGACAGCCTTCAAATTGGGATATCAACTTTTCTCCCGCCTTCGGACTTGAACGCAAACACTGGCTCTTCCTGGGTCTCAGGCTTTGGGACACACACTAGAACTAAAGTATCCGCCTTCCTGAGCCTCCAGCTTGCTGACACAGCCTGCAAATCCTGGGACCGGCAAGCTTCCACGATCACATGAGCCAACTCCTTATAACTGATCTCCTTCTGAAAGTATACATATCCTATTGATTCTGTCTCTCTGGAGGACGCTGATTAATACAAAAATCTTGCCGCTGTAAGAAAACTTCAAGTCGTTTATCAGAGCATCATATTCTTACATGTAAGGCAGATAAGGCCCAGAAAGACTAAAGAATGTGATGAAAGTTGAACAACAAATTAGACGTCGTCGGTCACTGTTTCTTCTCAGGCCCTGAAGGGGTTTCTAGGGCAGAGTCACAGCTTTGTTTAGGATGTTGGGCAGATCTGAATCCAACGCTTTAGTCTCCAGATGTCAGAGAAGCTACAGCAAGTGAAACACGCCCAAGAAGAGACAAAGATTTTTCCAATATTAGGAAGTTCGTGCTGCTCCAGCAAAGACTAGCTAGAAAGTTTCTCAGATTTTCCTTGTTATTAATTTAACTTCCTCAAAAAATGTCTGTAGCACTCCCCTAGACCCCCAAGACGTATACCTATCTCTGGTTTGTCTTGTCAGTTTAATGATGCTAGAACTGTACTGCTTGCAAGGGACACAAGAGGGTAGTGAGACCAAACCTATGAGTTTGAGAAGCACTTTGGGGGTGTGATAAGCAGAATGGCCCCTCCCAAACAGGTCTGCTTCCTAATCCCCGGAATCTGTGAATATATTACCTTACATGGCAAAATGGACATTGATGATGTGACTTAGTTAAGGATCTGCAACTGGGAGACGATCCTGGATTATCCAAGTGTGCCCTATATAACCACAAGGGTCCTAATAAGAGGGGACCCTTATAAGAGTGGGAGAAGGAGGTGTGAAGATGGAAGCAGAGGTTGGAGAAAGAGAGAGAGAAATTTGACGATGTTATACTACTGGCTTTGCAGATGGAGGAATGGACCACAAACCACGGAATGTGGGTGGCCTCTAAAACCTGGAAAAGGCAAGAAAACAGATTCTCCCCTAGGACCTCCAGAACGAATCAAGCCTCTCACAAACTTGATTTTAACCCAGTGTGACCTATTCTGGACGCTGAGCTCTACAACGATAATATATTTCGGTCACTTTAAGTCACACAGTTTCTATTAGACTGTCACGGTAGCAACAGGAAACTAATATGGTGGGGCTTGTGAAAATAAATGTGTGGGTCCAGTTCTCAGTGACTCTAATTCACATCTTCTTGTACCGATCAAACTTCATATTTCAGAAATTCTGTCTACTACTGGAGGTACAATAAAGCTGAGTCGCATTATCCCTCCAAGGAGCTTACAGTCTGAAGGGGAAAATAGTTTTTTCAACATGAAACATGTCTCTTTCCTGATTAAGAAGCTTAACAACCACCCACTAAGCCACATATTGATAGATTCTTAGTGGTCCATAAACCTTTACTAAAGTAAACTGAAATTCTATGTAGTTAGCTTACTTAGGTCAGCTTTCCTAAAGACTTATGTTGGCCCTGAATCCTTACATTTTTCTTTCAGTCCTCCACATTTCTTCCATACACCCGCTCCCCGAGAACCCCGGTTGTTATTTTATCTTCAGAGACTGCCCAAATCAAAAAGTCGTGGGGTTCGCGTTGATAGTTTATTTGCAATGCCAGTTGGTTGGCCATATTCTGGGATATCATCATGTCACTGAAAGTTCACTAGGATGAACACTCAAGAAGCCAGTGGAGATGTCTGCGGTACAGCTAAGTCTCTAGCTTTGACCGCATTTCTAGACCTATAGAGCGGTCCACGGCGTGACATCATGTTGAAATGCCTTTCTATGTGCCCGCCTTTCCCCAGAGAGCAAGACAGCCAGCTTCTTATGCTTCTTCTAAAGCTCGGTCCCTCCTCCCTATCATTCCATGATGTGCTAACCAAGGAATACAATTCAATGACCATTGCGTTGGTTAACTTCTGTTCCTGACTTTTCATCGCTCTCAGCAGCCCCACCCTTTGTCATGTGACTTTGTAGTGTCTCCCATCGTTGGTGAGTGTACTTCCCTGCTGCACAGATCCTGGGCTTGAAAGACGGAAGTTGGAGACTTGAGATCGGAATGTCACTCATTCTTCACATTCAGGGACAACCCCAGTTTCAAATATCCTGGTCAGCGTTTCAGGTCATTGGACAACCACTGCGACCTGATTTGGGTATAAGAGCATGGTGCTCTGATGGCTTTTTACAGATTTTTAACCATTTATTCTCCATCCCAAGAAGCAAAAAAGTGAGCTGATTTTTTAAAATCTCTATAAAATATTTAATGTGTTTTGCATGCAGAGACAATTAAGTGAAGAAACGGGCTAACTCTAAAATACGCACATTCCTCTGAAAGTCGGATATAATTTTTACTTGCAAAAGGACACTTAAAACGTAAATGGAAAGTATTCAACATAAGGATCTCAGCTTTTTCAGAACTGCAATTTTAATTGCTAAGATGAATGCTGAAGCTGATTTAGCACCAGAATCATAATTGACCATAAATTTCCTCTTGTTTTTACAACCATTTCTGCAATAATGAATACAGTTTCAAAGCTGAAGTGAAGTTTCCCCATATGAGTTTGTTATGGGTTGAATTATATCTCCCTAAAAGATGTTGAAGTCCTAACCCTCGTGTGAATGTGCCCTGATTTGGAAACAGGGGCTTTCACCTGACTGAGTTAAGATGAAGTCGTTAGGGTGAGCCTTAATCCAATGTGACTGGTATCTTTACAAAAGGGGAAGTTTGAACACACGGACAGACAGGCAGAGAAGACAGACGAAGTGAAGACATAGGGAGAATGCCACCAACAAGCCAAGGTATAGCTGAGGCTACCAGAGACTAGGAGTGAGGCACGAAATAGACTGTCCCCAACAGCTCTCAGAAGAAACCAACACTGCTGACACCTTGATCTTGAACTTCCGGCCCCCAAAACCACGAGACAACAAACTTCCGCTATTTTAGCCACACAGCTTGTGATACATTGTTACAGTCTTAGGAGAATACACATATTAAATTTGCCTTGGTTCCTTCGACACATTACAGATTAGCAGCTATCAATTACAATATTCAGACGAAAATGGTTCTAAGAATTACGCACAAAAATATTCATGACCCTATTCTTCCACACATGTGTACTACTAAACAAATACCCATTTCTTGTGCCCCGGGTTGAGGTTCTTGACCCATTCAAACCTACTGAAGAAAACAGTCTCCTTGTTTTTTAAATTAAAATTCCTCATGGAATATGAAATAGGCTCCAAATATTTCAAGAATCAAAGTACATAAAAATTATCAGTATTGCAAGTTATTTCTGTTTCTTCTGGTTCTTAAAAATATTTGTCAAATATTTAAGACAGAATCTAAACCCAACAAGTGGATCCTTTCAACGTTACTGGAATATCATTCAGACAGCTGTAATATACTCAGATTTTCACTGATGGTATAAATAATTTCAAGTCATTGGGCTCATCACTCTCTTAGGGAGCCCACACTTTTACTACTGCATCCTGCATTTATTTTGCAACTTCAGGAAGCCCCTCACACTCTTTCTCAGTTGTACTTTCCCTTCCTTCCTTGTCAAAGCCTGCCCTCAGGATTGCCTCTGTAATTCTTCACACCATAGTGTGAATCAGTTGAAGGCAATATGTTAAGTCACTCAGGACCAGCCCGTACCTGTTATTATAAATAAAGTTTTATTGTAACACAGCCAGAGTACATTTACATATGGCTGCTTTGATCTACCTCAGCAATGCTGAGCAGAGTATATGTGTATACAACAGAGTATGTGTGACCCACAAGGCTGAAAATATTTACTCTCTGGTCCTTTGCAGAAAAAATTTGCCAACTCTTATTTTTTTTTTTTTTTTTTTTTTAAAGAAGATTTTGGGGATAGGAGTTTATTAATTAATTAATTTATTTTTGCTGCTTTGGGTCTTCATTTCTGAGCAAGGGCTATCTCTAGTTGTGGCAAGCGGGGGCCACTCTTCATCACGGTGCGCGGGCCTCTCACTATTGCGGCCTCTCCCGTGGAGCACAGGCTCCAGATGCGCAAGCTCAGCAGTTGTGGCTCACGGGCCCAGCCGCTCCGCGGCATGTGGGATCCTCCCAGACCAGGGCTCGAACCCGTGTCCCCTGCATTAGCAGGCAGACTCCCAACCACTGCGCCACCAGGGAAGCCCTGCCAACTCTTATTTTAAGGCTTCGCTCTCAATAAAAGCGAGAACAAACAACATAATCCCCATGTAATATTTATATTATATTCTAAATTTTCAGGACATAAGAGAGCAAATAGCGCCCTTGTGTGGGATGTCAACAGCCACAAGTTTCACATCAAATAAACCACAAATCCACTTTATCTTTGAGTCCAACACAAGCAATGTGAAATGAGATCAGAGGCCACATTTCAGGAACTACATATGTATATGGGGTGCTTTAAATAACTGTACGTTTACATGTAAGTCTCTGTATGTCTATCTGGGGTCTTGTTCATTTCTGTTCTCATAATCTGACCTGTTGGTTTCAGGACATGCAAAATATTGACTCATTCCCAAGCCTTAAAGTTGAAAAGATATGTTTCAGTAAATGTAAAGTAACATTTCATTTTCAAAATTAGTATGTGACTGATTTGGTTGTATACCATGTGTCAGTTTCCTAAGTCACACCCCCAAATTGCTATTGTTTGCAAAGGAACAATCTGGATGCTGGCACCACTGAATCCAAACGTTCAAAGAGAAGTATTATAAACAGAGATGGGTCCTTCCTTCCATGGTGTCAGTCTTCCTCTATCCCAACTCCAACAGCTGTTCCTGCCTTTTGGATGATGAAAATACACTGCCTATTGCATAACCAAAACAAATGCTGTGATTGCTTTTTGCACTTATATTAATGCTCTTGACAATTCACCAGCTGATTACCCTACTGAATTACGCACCTGCCACTCCTGCTGTTTACCTTTTTGTTGTTTATTAGCACCGTGACTACAAAGGGAAATAAAGAATGAAGTCAACCAAAAGCGTCTCTATTGTGTTGCTGGAGATGTCTTGAAGTCTCTGAGTAATCAAGATATAATTTCCAACCACTTTCTCACAAACGTGTGATTTGGGGCATAGAACATCCCTCATGGAAAGTGTAAAAAAAATTTTAAGTGAATGGGAAACATCTTGGATTATATCCTGGCACTCGTAAGTTTGCCTACTCTCAGTAGCTTGACTTTTCAAAACACATGTACCAAACAAATCCAAGTAACCTAGATTAATACACACATTTTCTCAGGTGGGACCGTAGCCAATTGCAATTTGTTCATTCATGCAACAAATATTTATTGGGTATCTATTATGTGCCCAGCACTGTTCAAATTCTCAGAGTACAGCTGCCAACAGCAAAGCAAAATACCCCTAACCAAGATGAACTTGCATTCTAATGAGCCTGTCTCTCTAATGTGGGTAAACATGATAAAGGGAAAGTCTTAATGATGAAATTAGAAACATCAAATTACAGTTAGTCAAAGCTCTTTATACAGCTCTCACAAAACTGTTGGCCTGTTAACTGTGTTACCAGTGCATCTTTTCCTTGTCAGTCTTTTCCTCTCCTTTCTTCAAAAAACATTTTACCAGTGTCTCTCCATTTTCCAAGTGTTTGTTCAAATGCTTCAAATAATTCAAAGTCATCTTACTGTCCTAATTCCGGAGTTTTAACAATGTCAATTTCCCTTGTCACTCACCCAAGAGATATCTATTGAGCAGTGTTCCAGTATTTTAGTGCTGCGTAACAACCATCCCCAAACATGAAGTGGCTTAAAACAGCAACACTCATTTATTTGGGCAGGATTAGGTGGCAGTGACTCATCTCCCTTCCCAGTAGTACCAGCTGGGGCAGCTCAACAAGGGGATGGAAGATACTCTCCTGGGCAGGCAAGCTGGTGCTGGCTATTTACTGGGAACTTTCTAGGTGGGGCTGTTGCCTTGGGGCCTCAATTCATCTCCACCTGGGCCTTTCACTGAGGCTGCTTGGGCTTCTTCAGAACATGGTAGCTGGGTTCCAAAAGGAAGTACTTCAGATGATGGCAAGTATCACTATAAGCTGCCAGTCTCTTAAGACTTGGGCATGGAGAGTGGAACAGGGCCACTTCGGTGATGTTTTATTGGTCAAAGCAGTCACACATCTACCCAGAATCACTGGAAGAAGACAAAAACCCCACTTCTCAAAGAGAGATGTGTCAAAGGATTTAAGTCTTCTGTGTGCCAGGCATTTATGGAAGGCACAAATGAGTAAGATATAGCCAGAGCTCCCACAAGAAGCTCAAGAGCCCAGCAGGAGAACTGAGCCAATAAAGAGTTGGTTACAATACACAGGTTAATTTAGGGGAAAAGTGCTGTAGATACACAGAGAGAAAACTGAGGAAATTTTCTAAGTAGGAGTTCAGGCAGTTAAAACAAAACAAAAACAAATAAACAAGCAAACAAAAACAATGAGTGACAGAACCTGGCTTAAATGCTGAGATGTGGCCAATAGTGTGAACGCTGCCTGTAGAATCCCCATTCAACCACAGAACAACTGCCAAGTTCCAGAGTCCTTTCCTCCACTCATTAAATGAACCAAATCCTCAAGCAAGTGTACCCTGGACCGGAGTGGGAAGCATCCCCTTGCTTGCACTCCCTGTGGCCTGTCCTCCATCCCTCTCTCTCCTCCACCTCTTAGGCTCCTGACCTCTCTTTGACAAGTGCTGGGAGCCTCCAGGCTTCTCAGCAAATGCATGTGTGCCCCCCACCTGTCTCTGTGGGGACTGACTCTAAGAGCCCCCTTCCTATGAATTCCCCTTGCCAGACAGGGAGTTTCCTTAGCTGAGGCCCCACTGACCAGATCACAGGTAGCTGTGACTGAAGGCACTAGGCACTGCAACGTTCTCTTAGGTTCCTCTGCACACAGCCACTCACGCACCTTCTTGTGTGCACGTATCCAAAGCACACACGGAATTCATGTCCTGGGCTACGGGCTTCAAGCCCTATTGGTGCATTCAAAATGGTGGCTTTTATAGGTTTATGCAACGACAGAGCCATGCATACAAGTCACTTGAAGTGATTTTGACTATGATATATAAGAAGATTGAGGATCATTTCCCAGGTTAGAAACTATATATTGTTAGGTTGTAACTGGCCTTAAAATAGGGAGAACTTTAAAAACATTTGTATTTATTTCAAACCTTCTCGAATGGCTGCCCAAACTTCACTACCTGTTACAGCAGGGATCCCCAGCCCCTGGGCCACAGACCGGTACCAGTCGGAGGCCTGTCAGGAACCAGGCCGTGCAGCAGGAGGTAAGCGGTGGGTGAGTGAAGCTTCATCTGTATTTAGAGCCGCTCCCCATCGCTCGCATTACCGCCTGAGCTCCGCCTCCTGTCAGCATTATGGTGAGTTGTATAACTATTTCATTATATATTACAATGTAATAATAATAGAAAGAAAGGGCACAATAAATTTAATGCGCTTGAATCATCCTGAAACTATCTCCCTCCCCGCCCATCCATGGAAAAATTGTCTTCCAGCAAATCAGTCCTTGGTGCCAGAAGGTTTGGGACCCGCTGTGATACAGCTCAACTTCTTTATGATTTACCTATTTCAGGCAGTTTTTCCTAACTGAGGTCAATCAGTCGGGACCTCTCTTCAACAATTCTGCTTGAATTCAGCATTCAGCAACAATGCAACTGTTTTAAACTCTGGGATATGTTGTATCATGCATCTAATGGTAGACTCAGCCCTTTTAAAATTCAGTGCCTGTGAAAGGGATTGGAAGAAAACTGGCAGCTAAGCACACCTGAGGCTGACAAGATGCCACCTGACGGTTCTTTGTACTTCTATTCACGCATCTCACGTTTATTCAACTACTATATACCAGAGACTGTATTTAAAATATGTGAGGTACGCTCACAGGCACACACACACACACACACACACACACACTTATGCTTATGTATGTGTGTGTCTCTAAGAGTTTATCAGGTAAAGATATAAAATGTATACTCAGATCATAGACAAAAGTGTGCCTTCACATAGACTGACCAAGGAAGGCACTCAGGCCAACATGGAATTTGAGTTGTTTTTTAAATGGCTTTTCGTATGTGATTAGGAGGACATTAGAAATGATAAAAAGTCTCTAGGAACAATCCACTAACTTGGATTTGTATTATTATTTGATACCCAAACTTAACTCGTTACCTACAAAATAAGAATTATGAAATTATTTAAAAGCGGCCCACTTAATTTTTTTTTTTTTTTTTTTGGCCGAGCTGTGCAGCTTGCGGGATCTTAGTTGCCTCACCAGGGATCGAACCTGCAAGCCCTATTGGTGCATTCAAAATGGTGGCTTTTATAGGTTTATGCAACGACAGAGCCATGCATACAAGTCACTTGAAGTGATTTTGACTATGATATATAAGAAGATTGAGGATCATTTCCCAGGTTAGAAACTATATATTGTTAGGTTGTAACTGGCCTTAAAATAGGGAGAACTTTAAAAACATTTGTATTTATTTCAAACCTTCTCGAATGGCTGCCCAAACTTCACTACCTGTTACAGCAGGGATCCCCAGCCCCTGGGCCACAGACCGGTACCAGTCGGAGGCCTGTCAGGAACCAGGCCGTGCAGCAGGAGGTAAGCGGTGGGTGAGTGAAGCTTCATCTGTATTTAGAGCCGCTCCCCATCGCTCGCATTACCGCCTGAGCTCCGCCTCCTGTCAGCATTATGGTGAGTTGTATAACTATTTCATTATATATTACAATGTAATAATAATAGAAAGAAAGGGCACAATAAATTTAATGCGCTTGAATCATCCTGAAACTATCTCCCTCCCCGCCCATCCATGGAAAAATTGTCTTCCAGCAAATCAGTCCTTGGTGCCAGAAGGTTTGGGACCCGCTGTGATACAGCTCAACTTCTTTATGATTTACCTATTTCAGGCAGTTTTTCCTAACTGAGGTCAATCAGTCGGGACCTCTCTTCAACAATTCTGCTTGAATTCAGCATTCAGCAACAATGCAACTGTTTTAAACTCTGGGATATGTTGTATCATGCATCTAATGGTAGACTCAGCCCTTTTAAAATTCAGTGCCTGTGAAAGGGATTGGAAGAAAACTGGCAGCTAAGCACACCTGAGGCTGACAAGATGCCACCTGACGGTTCTTTGTACTTCTATTCACGCATCTCACGTTTATTCAACTACTATATACCAGAGACTGTATTTAAAATATGTGAGGTACGCTCACAGGCACACACACACACACACACACACACACACTTATGCTTATGTATGTGTGTGTCTCTAAGAGTTTATCAGGTAAAGATATAAAATGTATACTCAGATCATAGACAAAAGTGTGCCTTCACATAGACTGACCAAGGAAGGCACTCAGGCCAACATGGAATTTGAGTTGTTTTTTAAATGGCTTTTCGTATGTGATTAGGAGGACATTAGAAATGATAAAAAGTCTCTAGGAACAATCCACTAACTTGGATTTGTATTATTATTTGATACCCAAACTTAACTCGTTACCTACAAAATAAGAATTATGAAATTATTTAAAAGCGGCCCACTTAATTTTTTTTTTTTTTTTTTTGGCCGAGCTGTGCAGCTTGCGGGATCTTAGTTGCCTCACCAGGGATCGAACCTGGGCCCCCTGAAGTGAAAGCACAGAGTCCAACTAACTGGACCACCAGGGAATTCCCAATATTTTAATTTTATTATAAGAAACATTACTGACACAACAAATTCCAGTCACATGTGCTTATCCTCTCATATTTCTGTGTCATGATGGATATAAAGCCTACACAAGTACTGATTTAACTGTGAACATAGGGAAGTGAAAATACCAGACTGAATTTACCTTGGAAAGTTATCCAGTGCCCAACGCTAAATCCAAGATCTACCAAAATGCTAAATAATAATTTCTCCATTCATAAATTGGTCACCCTGAACCTTTTTAATAGAGCTCTGTCCACAAATAAAGAAACGCATTTAAGCTGACATCAAACTTTTCTGCAATTTCTGCTCTCCAAGCCAATGGAGTGCAACGATGATAGCCACTGTATTTTCCCACAACTTCCGAACAAACTGAGAGGCAGGTATGCATGCTCAACGCAATAACACATATAACCCATCACGGGAAGCCACAGGGACCCACTGAATACACAATGTAGACTTTCCACGCTAAGAGCATAAAATAACAGCAAACATGATTCTAACATTAAGGCTTTATAAAATATAGTCAGAGATTAAGGCAAAGTAGAGGTATTTGTTTTCCATATTTGAAGTTGATCTTCAGCTCCATGGAATTGAAAACTGTAATCTTTTTACAATGTATCTATAGGATGAAGCCCTGCTAAGCCCCCTGTGAATAAAAACTATTCCTTATAGCATCTAAAACCATACAGATGCTTAGTAACTATTGCTTTCAGTGGAGAGAGAAAAAAACACCTCAAATTAAAGGACAACTTTTCCATCTGCAGAATATCATACCCCATCAGTTAGATTCAGGTCTAGCATCAATTTAATACTATGATGACGCCTCATACTTCTGTAATAACCCTTCGGTAATAAGGGTTATTAGGGCTAAGTAAAGAGGTTGACGAATTTTTTAAAAAAATACATTTTACACTATCATAATAGACCAATTATGTTTCAATTCTATAGCACTATATTTCTGTCTTGTCCAGAACAAAAATGGATCACTCCATTATTGAGATAATCAATGTTTTAAAATACAATTTATCAGACGCATTTTACTTCCATTTACTCTCTTCATTCACTGTGAAGAACTGTCTAGTGGGCAAAAATGATAATTTGGAACTGAATGTCTCATTCTGTCTCTCCGAACAAGAAAAACTAATAGAAGGAGTTCAGGGTTGTGTTTTGATAGAAAAGCAAGAGACTTCTAGCTAAAGAGATCCAGTGAGACCATTTTCCATCTCTTCCCTGACTCAGAATCCCACCGAAAACAACAAAATATAAACAATCAATAACTTGAAATATTTCATCAATGAAACTACCACAAATAGAACAAACTTGACAAGGATTGTGAAGTCTGGACCGAGGCAGAGAGTGTGACACTGGACTCCTAAGAGGATACGTGTTTTCCCACGTTAATTGCCAGTATCCTGAAAGGTCCGCCCCAAACATCTTTGATTAGAGACCTGAGACCCAAATTTGGCAGGGGTGGGGGAATGAGAAGAAAATGCTCCTTTTAATCAGTGGTTCTCAGTGGGGGCAATTCCCCACCCAGCGTACTCCTGGCAGTAAGTGGAGACGTTCTTGGGTTGTCCCAGCTGGGGATGTGCTACTGGCACCTAGTTAGCGGGGTGAGGCCAGGGGTGCTGCTAAACCTCCTACGGCGCCCAGGACACCTCCCCACCACAACAGAGAACGATCAGCCCCAAATGTCTACAGTGCCGAGGTCGCAAAACCCTGTTCTGGAGACCTAGCCTAGCAGCCAGATGAGGATGAAGTGAAGCTGCCATCATGACAGGCACTTGGAACGGTCTGCAACGCAGCTGTCCAGTGAGGAAGCCCGTCAGAGATGACGCTCAGGGAAAACGGAGAGGAGGCCACAAGGAACTGGTGACCATACCAGTAACGACGCTCCTGAGGGCTTTGCTGGGAACCCACCAAACTGCCCGAATTTTGCAAAGGGAGACATAGTCCCAGGGCACAGAAGTAACCGCTTTGGCAAGAGTGCATTCAGGACCACGGACTCCAAGCGGAGGCTGGGTACAGCCTCCATTTCTCCTCACCCTCGGGGACTCCTCCCAGTGTCTGGAGCGACTAGCAGTTCCCATTCAACAAGGTACAGCAGTGTGAAAGGAGGGCCCTGTCTCTTCTGCACACAGAGGAAGGGAGTGAGGAAGAGATCACAGACAACACAAGTACATGTATGACCAGACTTATCTCCCCAGAAAGAGAAAACCACAGATATCAGACGAATATTTCTCCAGCGTCTCAAATAAATTATAGAGAAGGGATATGAGATTATTATCAAATTATAACACAACAAAAGGAAAATTTTTAAAACCTAGCCAATGGAGCCTAGGGAAAAAAATGGGAAAGAAGGAAAAATACAACATAAGTGAAAAGAACAACTGGGTCAAGTGCCTGTAACAGAGAAGCACAAGCTCTAGAGGTGAGTCCATGAAATACAGCAAAAGGAAGGGAACAGTGCTATAAAAGCAGTATGAAGATGGTTTGATGAGCACCACATGACAGGCTCCAGCATAGCATACCTGATATTCCTGCAGGAGATGAGAGAGCAAATGCACGCAAATCAACTCAGAGTTATAATAAATGACATTTCATTCTGCAGTAAACACTTGAACAGGTTGTAAAGAGGACACCATATCCCAAGGAATTTGCTGAGGAATTATCAGCAGGA
>NW_006775372.1:3197033-3200459 GCF_000442215.2 Lipotes vexillifer
CACTTCCAAAAACAAAGAATCACGTGGGAATGCAGGTGGGAAAAGGTAGAGGTAGGTAAAAGGGGAAAGCCTCAATTTGATCTTAGATTTCCCAATTGCAACACTGGATGCCAGAAGATCACCAGGCAATGACTACAGAATGCTGAAGGTAAGGAAGTGTCCTCCCCAAAGTTCATGCCTGGCCCCGCTGCCTTTGAATTATAAATGCCACAGATGGACATTCTGCAGCACGGGAATGCTGAAAGAACGCAGCACACACAGACTTGTCTTCAAAACGTTCCTGGGTGATAAATTCCAGGCAGGAAAAGACCAATTAGAATAACTCAGGAATGGAAAAACAGTGATCACAGACTGAGGTGAAGAATCAAATAATTTTAGATTCAGGAATAAAATTATGGTTACATACAAAGAAAAAAATTATTACAATACAAAAAAAATCAAACGTCACTGGGAAAGATACAAAGAGGAAATTGTACCTTAAAAAAAGCCTCATTTTCATAACAAGGCGAGAATAGATAATGGCTAAAGTTGAAACGTGTAGTTAAAAAACAGCATCTTTTGGGGCTTCCCTGGTGGCACAGTGGTTAAGAATCCACCTGCCAATGCAGGGGACACAGGTTTGAGCCCTGGTCCAGGAAGATCCAACATGCCATGGAGCAACTAAGCCCTTGCACTACAACTACTGAGCTACTGAGCCTACACTCTAGAGCCCACAAGGCACAACAACTGAGCCCCCGTGGCACAACTACTGAACTCCACGTGCCTAGAGCCCATGATCCACAACAAGAGAAGCCACTAGATAGCCTCATCCATCAGACGGCAGACAGCAGAAACAACAAGAACTGCAACCCTGCAGCCTGTGGAACAAAAACCACATTCACAGAAAGATAGACAAGATGAAAAGGCAGAGGGCTATATACCAGATGAAGGAACAAGATAAAACCCCAGAAAAACAACTAAATGAAGTGGGGACAGGCAACCTTCCAGAAAAAGAATTTAGAATAAAGATAGTGAAGATGATCCAGACCTCAGAAAAAAAATGGAGGCAAAGATCGAGAAGATGCCAGAACTGTTTCACAAAGACCTAGAAGAATTAAACAACAAACAGAGATGAACAATACAATAACTGAAATGAAAACTACACTAGAAGGAATCAATAGCAGAATAACTGAGGCAGAAGAACGGATAAGTGACCTGGAAGACAGAATGGTGGAATTCACCGCTGCGGAACAGAATAAAGAAAAAAGAATGAAAAGAAATGAAGACAGACTAAGAGGCCTCTGGGACAACATTAAACGCAACGACATTCGCATTACAGGGGTCCCAGAAGGAGAAGAGACAGAGAAAGGACCCGAGAAAATACTTGAAGAGATTATAGTCGAAAACTTCCCTAACATGGGAAAGGAAATAGTCACCCAAGTCCAGGAAGCGCAGACAGTCCCATACAGGATAAACCCAAGGAGAAACATGCCGAGACACACAGTAATCAAATTGGCAAAAATTAAAGACAAAGAAAAATTACTGAAAGCAACAAGGGAAAAACGACAAATAACATACAAGGGAACTCCCATAAGGTCAACAGCTGATTTCTCAGCAGAAACTCTGCAAGCCAGAAGGGAGTGGCATGATATATTTAAAGTGATGAAAGGGAAGAACCTACAACCAAGATTACTCTACCCAGCAAGGATCTCATTCAGATTCGATGGAGAAATCGAAAGCTTTACAGACAAGCAAAAGCTAAGAGAATTCAGCACCACCAAACCAGCTCTACAACAAATGCTAAAGGAACTTCTCTAAGTGGGAAACACAAGAGAAGAAAAGGACCTACAAAAACAAACCCAAAACAATTAGGAAAATGGTCATAGGAACATACATATGAATGGGTACAAAAACAAGACCCATCTATATGCTGTCTACAAGAGACTCACTTCAGACCTAGGGACACACACAGACTGAAAGTGAGGGGATGGAAAAAGATATTCCATGCAAATGGAAATCAAAAGGAAACTGTAGTAGCAATACTCATATCAGATAAAATAGACTTTAAAATAAAGAATATGACAAGAGACAAGGAATGACACTACAAAATGATCAAGGGATAAATCCAAGAAGAAGACACAACAATTATAAATAGATATGCACCCAACATAGGAGCACCTCAATACATAAGGCAACTGCTAACAGCTATAAAAGAGGAAATGGACAGTAACACAATAATAGTGGGGGACTTTAACACCTCACTCACACCAATGGACGGATCATCCAAACAGAAAATTAATAAGGAAACACAAGCTTTAAATGACACAACACAGCAGATAGATTTTATTGATATTTATAGGACATTCCATCCAAAAACATCAGATTACACTTTCTTCTCAAGTGTGCACGGAACATTCTCCCAGAGAGATCACATCTTGGGTCAAAAATCAAGCGTCAGTAAATTTAAGAAAACAAATCATATCAAGCTTCTTTCCTGACCACAAGATTATGAGATTAAAAATGCATTACAGGGGAAAAAATGTGAAAAACACAAACACATGGAGGCGAAACAATACATTACTAAATAACCAAGAGATCACTGAAGAAATCAAAAAGGAAATCAAAAAATACCTAGAGACAAATGACAATGAAAACACGATGATTCAAAACCTATGGGATGCAGCAAAAGCAGTTCTAAGAGGGAAGTTTATAGCTATACAAGCCTACCTCAAGAAATAAGAAAAATCTCAAATAAACAATCTAACCTTACACCTAAAGGAACTAGAGAAAGAAGGACAATCAAAACCCAAAGCTAGCACAAGGAAAGAAATCATAAAGATCAGAGCAGAAATAAATGAAATAGAAACAAAGAAAACAATAGCAAAGATCAATAAACTAAAAGCTGGTTCTTTGAGAAGATAAACAAAATTGATAAACCATTAGCCAGACTCATCAAGAAAAAGAGGGAGAGAACTCAAATCAGTAAAATTAGAAATGAAAAAGGAGAAGTTACAACAGACACTGCAGAAATACAAAGCATCCTAAGAGACTACTACAAGCAACTCTATCCCAATAAAATGGACAACCTGGAAGAAATGGACAAATTCTTACAAAGGTATAACCTTCCAAGACTGAACCAGGAAGAAATAGAAAATATGAACAGACCAATCACAAGTAATGAAATTGAAACTGTGATTTAAAATCCTCCAACCAACAAAAGTCCAGGACCAGATGGCTTCACAGGTGAATTCTACCAAACATTTAGAGAAGAGCTAACACCCATCCTTCTCAAACTCTTCCAAAAATTTGCAGAGGAAGGAACACTCCCAAACTCATTCTATGAGGCCACCATCACCCTGATACCAAAAGCAGACAAAGATACTACAAAAAAAGAAAATTACAGACCAATATCACTGATGAATATAGATGCAAAAATCCTCAACAAAA
>NW_006775372.1:3200690-3207536 GCF_000442215.2 Lipotes vexillifer
GAATCCAACAGCACATTAAAAGGATCATACACCATGATCAAGTGGGATTTATCCCAGGGATGCAAGGATTCTTCAATATATGCATATCAATCAATGTGATACACCATATTAACAAACCTGAAGAATAAAACCACATGATCATCTCAATAGATGCAGAAAAATCTTTTCACACCCATTTATGATAAAACCTTTCCAAATAGTGGCATTGAGGGAACCTACCTCAACATAATAAAGGCCACATACGACAAACCCACAGCACACATCATTCTCAATGGTGGAAAACTGAAAGCATTTCCTCTAAGATCAGAAGCAAGACAAGGATATCCACTCTCACCACTATTATTCAGCACAGTTTCGGAAGTTTTAGCCACAGCAATCAGAGAGGAAAAAGAAATAAAAGGAATACAAACTGGAAAAGAAGAAGTAAAACTGTCCCTGTTTGCAGATGACACGATACTATACATAGAGAATCCTAAAGATGCCACCACAAAGCTACTAGGGCTAATCAATGAATCTGGTAAAGTTGCAGGAGACAAGATTAATGCACAGAAATCTCTTGCATTCCTATACACTAATGATGAAAAATATGAAAGAGAAATCAAGGAAACACTCCCATTTACCACTGCAACAAAAACAATAAAATACCTAGAAATAAACCTACCTAGGGAGACAAAAGACCTGTATGCAGAAAACTATAAGACACGGATGAAAGAAATTAAAGATGATACCAACAGATGGAGAGATATACCATGTTCTTGGATTGGAAGAGTCAATATTGTGAAAATGACTCTACTACCCAAAGCAATCTACAGATTCAATGCAATCCCTAGTAAATTACCAATGGCATTTTTTTACAGAACTAGAACAAAAAATCTTAAAATTTGTATGGAGACACAAAAGACCCCAAATAGCCAAAGCAGTCTTGAGGGAAAAAAACGGAGCTGGAGGAATCAGACTCCCTGACTTCAGACTTACTACGAAGCTACAGTAATCAAGACAATATGGTACTGGCACAAAAACAGAAACACAGTTCAATGGAACAAGGTAGAAAGCCCAGAGGTAAACCCACGCACCTATGGTCAACTAATCTATGACAAAGAGGGCAAGGATATACAATGGAGAAAAGACAGTCTCTTCAATAAGTGGTGCTGGGAAAACTGGACAGCTACATGTAAAAGAATGAAATTAGAACACTCCCTAACACCAGACACAAAAATAAACTCAAAATGGATGAAAGACCTAAATGTAAGACCGGACACTATAAAACTCTTAGAGGAAAACATAGGAAGAACACTCTTAGACATAAATCACAGCAAGATAATTTTTGATCCACCTCGTAGAGTAATGGAAATAAAAACAAAAATAAACAAATGGGACCTAGTGAAACTCAAAAGCTTTTGCACAGCAAAGGAAACCATAAACAAGACGAAAGACAACCCTCAGAATTGGAGAAAATATTTGCAAATGAATCATCGGACAAAAGATTAATCTCCAAAATATATAAACAGCTCATGCAGCTCAATATTAAAATAACAAACAACCCAATCCAAAAATGGGCAGAAGACCTAAACAGACATTTCTCCAAAGACAACATACAGATGGGCAAGAAGCACATGAAAAGCTGCTCAACATCACTAATTACTGGAGAAATGCAAATCAAAACTACAATGAGGTATCACCTCACACCAGTTAGAACGGGCATCATCAGAAAATCTACAAACAACAAATGCTGGAGAGTGTGTGGAGAAAAAGGAACCCTCTTGCACTGTTGGTGGGAATCTAAATTGATACAGCCACTATGGAGAACAGTATCGAGGTACCTTAAACAACTAAAAATAGAATTACCATATGACCCAGCAATCCCACTTCTGGGCATATACCCAGAGAAAACCATAATTCAGAAAGACTCATGCACCCCAATGTTCACTGCAGCACTATTTACAATTGCCAGGTCATGGAAGCAACCTAAATGCCCATCGACAAGACGAATGGATAAAGAAGATGTGGTACATATATACAATGGAGTATTACTCAGCCATAAAAAGGAATGAAATTGGGTCATTTGTAGAGATGTGGATGCAACTAGAGAGTGTCATACAGGGTCAAGTAAGTCTGAAAGAGAAAAACAAGTATCATATATGAAGAGATATATGTGGAACCTAGAAAATTTTAGAGAAAAACCAGTTTGCAGGGCAGAAACTGAGACACAGATGTAGAGCACAAACGTACGGACACTAAGGGGGGAAAGCGGGGGGAGGTGGGGGACGGTAGTGTGCTGAATTGGGCAATTGGGATTGACATGGATAAACTGATGTGTATAAAGTAGATGACTAATAAGAACCTGCTGTATAAAAAAATAAATTAAATTAAATTAAAAAAAAAGATGTGGCACATATATACAGTGGAATATTACTCAGCCATAAAAAGAAACGAAATTGAGTTATTTGTGATGAGGTAGATGGAGCTAGAGACTGTCATACAGAGTGAAGTAAGTCAGACAGATAAAATCAAATACCGTATGCTAACACATATACATGGAATCTAAAAAAAAAAAAGAAGAGAAGCCACTTCAATGAGAAGCCCACGCACCGCAACAAAGACCCAACGCAGCCTAAAATAAAATAAAATAAATTTTAAAATTTTTTTTAAAAAAGCATCTTTTTTACAAAACCAGCTTTTTACATTTTATGCTCCTTCATCATGGTTTATGAGTTGGGTATAACTCTTCTAGGAACTGAAGTACCTTTTGAAAAAGAAATATTCATTTAACATTTAACAATTCCTTCACTTTTATTTCCACTTACTGTTTTTGGTTACGTTTAAGTAAAACTTAATAAAATATTTGTTACTAAAAATAACATGTAAAAGTTTGACGCCATTTTTAATGTACTTTTCCCCTAGCTATCTATCATTTAGGAACAATTTATGGCTCTTTCAATCTGAATGTTTCTTAAGAGAGATGCCTGTTAACAGTGATCAAGTGCTGACCACAATGATTTCTGGATGGTGGGCATTGGAGTGATTTTTTTTAATGTATACTTTTTTGCATTGCTTTATTATTTTCATAATAAAAATATATCTTTTTAGAGCAAAAAAAGTCACTATTATCTTAATAGAAATGGCAGGACTGAGCAGGTGTGACAGAGACCACAAAACCCACAAAGCCTAGGATATTTAGTATGTAGCCCTTGAGAGAAATAGTTTGCCATTCGCTGCTCTCTCCACAAGGAGATGCCAGCCCATCCATACTCCCACTAAACAGACAGAGAGCATGAACCGTCTATTGTCACATGACACACATGTTTTTTTCCAACATGCCTAAGCGGCCTGTAGCAACACTCTCCCACAGACTCGGTGTTTTCATAATTAGGGGCAAGTTCACACCAGACCATCAGCCTCCCTCAGAGGTGACCAAGCATATTCACTGATGGTTACGGCGCTGTCACAAGCAAGCTGCACTTCTCCTAAACCACCAGATGGGAAGGTTACGAGGGCAAAGACGCAGCATCTCAATCTGACACTAATAAGAATGCAAGATGGGCTCATCTTGAGATATAAAATGCTGGAGATGCTAATAATAGAAAAAGGGTTCAGATGTCTTCTTCTCTAGGATGCCTGATCACAGTGATGTACCGTCCTATTTCCTTTCTGAAACACAAGCCCAGACAAGAGGTGTGTGGGTAGAGATGATACTGTTTGGGGAACATTTTTTTTTTTTCATCTGTTTGTGAAATAACTGTGACTTACTCTGAAGTACAGATAAGAAAGAAAATGACACAGCAGCGTGTGTAAAGACTTGAGATTTTAAAAGAAAAGGAAACACACTCATTTTAGGGAGCCGGAAAATGCAGAATTATGGGGCGCTTCTAAAGATAATCCAGTAACAGTTTGGTCCAAACAAAACAGCAGAGAATAAGAAAGTTTTCTAAAGATTGCTCTGACAGATCAAAGCTAACGTTCTTCAAGGAATTACTTGTTCAGCCAGTTCCTCTCCCCACAACTTCTGTCCTCACGTAAGGAAAGCTCTGGCCCCTGAAGCTTTCCTGTGCAGGTCAGTGGAGAGGTCTAGAAGTCTCCGAGGTCCCCTGGAAGCCAGAGCAACTTCCTGCAGTCCTCGTGGGGAACTGTCTGCCTCCCAAGTCCCTCCCGCCATGGAAGAAGTAAACACAGCTGTCATGACAAGCTGCACCTCCTTTCTCTGCGTTTGTTTAAAGGGTTGAACATCGTTTATTGCAAAGAGCCCCTAAAAGCAACTTACGCTTCAGTTCCTCACTCTCTAAGGCGAGAAATCTCTCCCATTACTCATGGTTAGGGTTCTATTGATTCTGCCATGCGTTCACTTGAGCCTTATAAAGCCGGTCTTTAAAATAAAGTACGATTTTGGACGACTTTTAGCAATGGCATAGAAATCCAAAACGTGGCAGCGGGTGGGGATGGGATGCTCAATGACCCCAGAGGCAGCACCACTGAGTGGAAGATCTGCAGTCTAGCCATAAACAGACTTTAAATATCATTGGTCATGTTTGTATATAAAAATCTTACATCAAAGTCAAGGACTCCAAGTGTAAGTGCCTATCGTGGCAGTCTTTCAGGAATTGTTCTTCAGGACGTAAGAGTTTTTGTCCTAAGAGTGAAAATGAATGCACAGCAAATAATTTGATGTGGCATCTACATTTAAATGGACTAGATTGCCATTTTCACTTTTAATAACGGTGGCGGTTCTTGCTTTCTTCACTGCAAGGATAACCGTGAGCGTGTGCAGATACTGACCAAACAGGTAACAAGAGACGCAATAATCCATCAAACCACGAGCTGACAACTGGAGCTATTTTTCTTCCTTACTTAGAAAATAACTCTCTTTCCTTCCAAGAAGGAGCCCCATTAAAATTGGTTTTTTACAGGCAACAGTATTTATTTTATATGAAATGTATCTTCAACAGAGTTTGCTTGTCTTGTTAACAGTTTTCTTCGGTTTTACAAGAGGCTAACTGGGGAAGATCTGCACTGAGAAACTGACACTAATTGGTGAAGACGGTAGCAGAAAAAATATGCGTTGTCAGGAAACAACTGTCGTGGGGAATCTGAAAAGCAATACACATAGATGTGGATTCCTTCTGATGGTGTTGCCACTGTAGCTCAGCTAGTATTATTTCCATAATGTAAACTCTGACATACGGGAGGTGAAGGACACGCTACTGCCCTTCAGTCTTCATTACTTGGCCATAAAAGAATGAGATCCTTTAAAGTAAAAACACTCTCATTGGCTGAAGGGATGGCAACGGAAGGATGAGCTATCACTGGGGCTGGATATTACTCTGTAAGTACCTAAGTGGCCCTACAAGGATCTAACTATCCCTGAAACTTACCCAATACACCACTCCTGAAAAGGATCAAAAGACAATGGATGACTCAACAAATCTGCTCCAGAAATGTCCAGAAGCCTAAAAGCACAGTGGCTGAGGACACGGGTCGATGAGTCAGACACACCTGGCTTCCCGTCCAGCTGGTCTTACCACCCAGGGCTAACTTCTCAGCTTCCTCCTCTGTGATTTGGAAACAATAACCACAAGGGTTGCAATAATCACTGCAGGAAGTTGCTCAATCATCACAATACCACAAAGCCTTGTTGTGCAAAAATAAAAATAAAAACAAAACAACTTAGCAAGGTCTAGAACATCCTAAGCATCCCTGATCTGGTGGGTATAATTATCATTGTGGTTGCTGGGCTGAATCTTGTTAGGCCATAATCTAAGTAAGTGTGTCACCATCTCTATCAACCAAAAGACTTGTCAGTTAGCCAGAGACATAAACATGGGAAAAATAAAATGAAAATGTTTTATAATATATGCCAAGTGGGCACTGCAAGCCCCAAGTGGGTTAAAATGAAATACGACAATGACTACAGAATTGGGTGGTCAGCAAAATGTTGTGTGGGAGGGTGACCCTGAATTTGCCTACCAGTGTCAAAAGTAGAGAAAACAGGGACTTTCCAGTGGTAAAGGCCCAGTGGTAAACAATCTGCCCAGTGGTAAAGGTCCAGTGGTAAACAATCTGCCTTCCAATGCAGGGGATGCAGGTTCGCTCCCTGGTTGCGGAACTAAGATCCCACATGCTGGGGGCAACTAAACCCACACGCCATAACCACTGAGCTTGCGCGCCTCAACGAGAGAGCCCGCGTGCCACAAACTACAGGGCCCGTGTGCCCTGGAGCCCACATGCCACAACCGGAGAGAGAAAAAACCTGCACACCACAACTAGAGAGAAGACCGAGCACCACAACTAGAGAGAAGCCCACGCCGCAATGAAAGATCCTGCACGCCTCAACGAAGTCCCCGCGTGCCACAGCTAAGACCCAACGCAGCCAAAAAAATTAAAGAAAAAAAAAAAAAAGTTGAGAAAACAGGAGAACAAAGTTGGTAAGTCAGGAGAGAATGTGGCCTGTCACGTGGCAACTAGGAAGGCTGCAAACCTTTCAGAGTCAGTCACTGTGGCTGCACGCTTCACTGGCTAACAGCATGGCACCGCCTGGGAGCCGGGCAGACACGCAGACTCCCCAGCCCCTCCCAGACCCGCTAAATGGATCTGGGTTTCAGGAAGGTTCTCAGGTGTTCCATACGTACACTTAGGTGTGAGCAATGCTGACCTAAGCTACACAAGCCGCATCAAGCACAAGGTCTGTTTCTTTCAGTCGCTGTGGGAAAGAGGCTCCAAAGACAGCCCCCAAATATCTCCTCTTCCTGGATGTACATCTGCTCCGTACATCAACCGATGGACCTTGTTTCCCTTGCCTTGACTGTGGGCTGGTCTTTGAACTATAGCTTTGGCAAAAAAACGCGTGACGCTCTT
>NW_006775372.1:3207637-3219592 GCF_000442215.2 Lipotes vexillifer
CGCTCTTCGTCAGAATCCACAGAATGACCACCCCAAGAGCGAACCCTAATGGAAACTATGGACTTTGGGCCATAATGACGTGACCAGGTAGGTTCCTGGACTGTAAAAAATGCACCACTTTGGTGGCACATGTAGCTGGTGGAGGAGGCTGTGTGTGTACCGGGCACAGGGGCCTTTGTACTCTGTACTTCCCAGTCAATTTTGCTGCGAACCTAAAACTGTTCTAAACATTACGTTTATTAATTAATAATAATGAGCAAGTGATGCTCTGGGAATTCCAAGCCCAGGCCTAAGTTCTTCCTGTTCCTTGTGTCCCAGCCACCATGCTACGAGGAGCCCAAGGCGCATGCAAAGGCCTCGTGGAGAAGACCCGGGGCCCTCCGACGGCAGCCCAAGCGGAGGTCCCGGCCAACAGCAGCGACTGGAGGCCACCCGCGAGAGCCACCATGGACAGCGCAGCACAGTCAGGTCGCGAGAGATGTGCAGCCTCAGCCAGCATCACGTGAAGCGGGACCAGCTCTCCCAAACCAGCCAGCGTGCAGGATCACGAGAACAGCAACAAAATGTTGTTGTGTGAAGGCGCTAAGTCTGGGGGATGGTTTATTACGCAACAAAAGGTATGGGAACTGTGTGAGGGTACAGGGCAGCACACTTTCGTACCCATTTACTTGGGGTGCCAAATAAAAGAAAATTAGGATATCTATGTGAAGATAAGCCTTCATGGGAAAATATTTGGTTTGTTGACTATTGAGAAGTGCAGATTCACTGTTGACAAGGTTCTTGTCCAAAACAAGTCCTGACGGTACGGTCCAAAGAAGTAAACGGGATTAGTAGAGCTACAAGGAAGCAAATGAAGGCTCAGGACGTTCCTTTTTTATGCATGAGCCTCTTTTTTTCAGAACAACAGGATATATCTACCTGAAATATGGGCAAAATAATTAGACGCAAAGTTTAAGAATGTTTTTGAGAAGGTGTAACCATTCTGCTAATGAATCAACCCAAGAGAATACTTGTTTTCTCAGGCTTTCAATGATGTTCTTTTATTAATTTAAAGTTCCTATTTGTCTCTGAAATAAATATCCAAAAGAGGGAATAAATGTCATTTATGTTCCTAGAACATGTGCCGTATGTGAAACGTGAGTTTCTCATAAGAAAAAAGGCATAATGTGGCTTTCTCTTCTCAACCGTGCAACTGTTGTCTAATGTTTACAGAAATGACAAAGATCATATTGAATTAATCCAAGTGCCGCCTGCAGGCGGGTGCAGCAGAGATGGTGAGAAGCCGTTACATTCAGGCGTCATATATTTTAACAGTAGAGCCTACAGAACTGTATCACAACTCAGTGTGGAGTGTGAAAGAGAGAGACAGAGAAGTCAAGACTGACACGGGAGCGCTTGGTCTGAGCAGATGGGGACCAACCCTGCCACTGACGGAGAGGCTAGGCAACCACCATGATACAGCTCATCCCTGAACTCACCAGAGCTGTGCTCCGTAAAGCTGCAGCAAACGCTGAATTAGCAAATACTAACCATGCTCCTAAGGGGGAAACCTCCATTGATCCTGAACTCAGGGTCAACAGCACTGTAGCTCATGCCTGAAGGAAGCTTGTCTCACACTTCCAGTTTCTCCCTAAGGCACACGGTGGTATTCTCGCACCTGCGTGGGAAGATGGGACAGCACTTCAGCACTGGGCTTGGGGGCCATGTGAAACGGCAACATTACCAAAACCAAAACCAAAACAAAACAAAACACCTGTGGCACTAAACAGACAACAAAAAGGACCCTAGTTTCCAGTGTGAGAGCTGAAACAAGAAGGTAGAGCGTCGCCCTGTTCCACCTCGGCTGGGAACACGCACATCAGGCAACTCGAGCTGACCTCCGCTCTGCCCACATTACTGAACAACCTGCAGTGAAAGTGCTGCAAGTGAGGATTTAGGGTTAAAAACACATTTTAGCAAGTCGGCGAATTCACAAACACAGAATCCGTGAAAAACGGGCATCGTTGGGAGGTCTTAAGTACTCGGATACCTATTCTTAAGGACAAATGGGAACATGCAAGGAAGGAAGAGGCAATGGTATCAGAGAGGAGGGGGTGGAGGACGGGCCTCAGTTTGCCCCTTGTGCCCGCAGATGAGGGCTGGCTTACCTGCCCCGCCCCTTAAATGCTGTTAAATGTGCATTTGGTTGGGGAGGTGGAAATGAGGGTACTGTTTCACTAAGAAAACGCTGAATAGCAGCTGAACGAAACCATCACCGGCTGACACAATTTCAAATGGATCACATAGAACCTCCCTACACTGCTGGAAGGAGTAGAAAGAGCACAAACACTTTGGAAAACTTTCACAATGTCTGTCGTAGCTGGCTATGTACATGTCCCACGACCCAGCCACTGCACGCCTAGGATTGCACGCAACAGGATGTGATGCTGAACACCAGGGGGCATCATATCCAAGAATGGTCACAGCACCAATCCTTGTGACAGCCTCAAACTGGAGACAACTCGTCCATACATGGTCAACCCAGCTACTGCCTGTCAACAGCAGAATGGAGAAAAAGTAACTTAGGTTATATTCACACAAGGTAATGTTATAAAGCAATGAAAATATATAAAGCGCACCTACACAGAACAGCACATATTCCACAAACCTAACTGTGAGCAAAAGAAGGCAGAGACCAAAAGGCTCCTATTATATCATTCCATTTATAGAAAATGCAAAAAAAAAAAAAAAAAAAAAAAAAAAAAAAAAAAAAAAAAGGTAAACGATAGCATTTGAAGCCAGCAGAATGGTTACCTTTGGAGAGAAGGGTTTAGTCATTGGAAAGGTTCCCAGGGGGCTTCTAAAGTGCCGATAATTTTCTACTTTTTATATGAGTAGTGGTTACAGACGGGTGTTAATTCCAGGAAAATTTCAGTCAGCTGTATAATCATATGTGTACTTGTCTGTGTGTTTTAATTCAATAAAAAGTTTACTTAAAAATCATTCATTCCGTAATAGGCTTAGTTGTGGCGATCGGGGGCTACTCTTCGTTGTGGTGCGCGGGCTTCTCATTCCGGCGGCTTCTCTCGTTGCGGAGCACAGGCTCTAGGCGCGCGGGCTTCAGTAGTTGTGGAACATGGGCTCAGTAGCTGTGGCTCGCAGGCTCTAGAGCGCAGGCTCAGTAGCTCTGGTGCACGGGCTTAGTTGCTCCGTGGCTTGTGGGATCATCCCAGACCAGGGCTCGAACCCATGTCCCCTGCACTGGCAGTCAGATTCTTAACCACTGGGCCACCAGGGAAGCCCCTGGAGATTTACTTTCATTTGCTGTTGAGCACATTGTTGGAGAGATAAAGAAGCAATGCTTTGTGTTAAGTCATTTCACCTTGGCCTCAAAATTGCTTCACCCTACTCTCCTTTTTCTTCCCTGCTCTATTTCTGGAAAAACAGTAACTTTACAGGTGGGGCTTAAACTAAGAGACCCTAGGAACAAGCCAGGTGAAAGGTGGGGCCAGAGCTATGAGTTCAGATGACAGGAAAAGGAGAGAGAGCCTGTGTAGAGGGGCTCCAGAATATTCCAACCAGCTGTCTGCTGGCTATAAATATCTTGGGTTGTCAGAATAAATGTAATTGATTGAGAGCTACAATTACACATTCCTGCAAGTCATTTTGACACGGGTCAGCTCTCTATATAAGCAAGGATGCATTTCAGAACCACCTACTTTAAACAGTAAAATGTTATTAACTGTACAGCTGCTAATAATAATCTGCATCTTCATACTGCTTTATTGCTTCCAAAGCATATCACAGATCAAGGCAATGTACAATTATCCATAGACTATTTACAAATCTGTGGATTTTCCAGACCACGGACATTTCCCCATCTCTCTGCGACTACCTTGTATCTCACTGCATCTCACTGCTTTTTCTAGCACTGTGGGGAAACAGGAGATGCCAGTAAGTCAAGCTTACTGTGTATTAGTAACCCCCAGCATTGTGACACATGGGGAAGCCTTAACTAATGACTTCAGTGGTGATTCTGAATTTGGGGACCACTTTTCCCATGCATGCATCCCTCTTACACTTTAACTATAAGGGGAGAAATCATTTCTAGTATGTCTTTCCTGTTATACCAGAGGCATGCCAAACACGAGCACTTCCCACAAAAAGAGTGCTTCTAACTCCCGAAGTCTGTACAGTTCTAGGGAATGTAACTGAGGCAGTGAGACTGTAGCTGGGGACCCTCAGCTCTTTGCTTTTGTTCCTTGTTTCTTGCTTTTTAGGACTTGCTTGTGAGAGATTTATGACTTGATGTTCTGGCGGCAAGAAAGACTTGATGGCTGCTTGGAACTGCGTGACCAACACAATCATCTCTGAAAATAGATGACTGCTCTCTCCCCAGCACGAAGCCCCTTCCTCTTTTCCCTATAAATCTCCGAGCAAAACCTGGGGAGTTGGCTCTTTAGGGCAGGAGTCCATCTTCTCCCCAGGACTGCTGGCTTCCCCAGTAAAGCTATCTTGCCTTTTTCCCAACACTCATCTCTCAGTATTGGATTCTTGAGCAGTGAGCAGCTGAACCTGAGTTTGGTAACAGGAAGGAAAGGCACATTTCTTAAAGGTTCTGCTGCTTCTACCTGCAAATATGTCCTCAATTTTCTCCTGTTTTCTCCATTTTCACCCTCAACAATATGTCTGCCACCCAAGGCCCTGCCACAGAGAGGTTTGAGAATTGTCAGTCACATGCTGGCAGCCACACTTACCCTAGGGAGGAACAGCCAACCTTGAAACCTGGTCAACTTGGGACCTGAAGTGAAAGGTCAATGAAAGAAGTGATTTTTTATGTTATCCCCTATACCTACCAGGGCGAGTTGTGTCCCTACCAAGGAAAGAGTCTCTTTTTTTCCTTTTGTGTGAGTACCAAGGAATACTTGGCTGAGTCAAACCACGTGGCAAAGCTTGAGGGAAGAGAATGAGAGTGTTTAAACACCTCAATTCAGGTGGCTGCTTCAAATGTGTATTTACCTCTCATTGTCTTGACCTCTCTATTTCACCTTTTAGTAATCTGAATACGCTTTTTAGATCGTTTATAAAGAGATGCCGTACACCACAGAGTCGCAAGGGACCGCAGAGACGAGAGAGAACGTATGCAAGCATCCCGCACGTGCAGGAAGCAGGCTGCTGTGAGGCAGGGTGGAGGAGAAAGAGTGGCGAGCGGCTCGACAGCCCCTGATGGGCTGAAGACAAACAGACAGTACATTGCCTGTGACTTGGGGGTTGCAAATGAGAAGCCAGGCTTCAGGGCGAGTGTGGGAGACGAACTCTCTGAGGAATCAACTCGAAAGCCCAGCTGCCCCACCCTGGCTCTCCCTTCCCCTTTCCTCGTAACGTTTCCCCAGAGAGCCAGCATAAAATAAGGAAATTGCCTCCTTTTTTGAATAAGACAGTCATCCACATGGAACCCACACAAATCTACGGCAAGAAAATAAAAAACGAATTAACACACTGAATGGAGTCAATTAAATGCAATTAAATATGGATTCTCTGAGGAAAGGAGCATGGGAGAGGAGCAAGGGCTACAAGAAGGGCCAGAACAGAAACGGAGATGAAGAATGGGCACTCGGAGGCTTGGAAAGAAATGAACGAGAAATACAAAATCACTGCAGAAATAAAAATCACACATGAGATTACAGACAGGCTGCACTAGAAACACAGTCAGGGGATGACAGCAAAGATTGGGAAAGTTTACCATCTTCTCTTCCTTTATCATAGACTCTGCTCTTTTCATTTTGCCTTTGTAACTGCGTGATCAGTAAGTGAGCTGGTTGGACTGGGGTCCAGCACCACAGCGGGGTTCTGCTTCTGGTTACGGGACACGGGAGCAAGGCGCACCTGAGCCATGCATTTGCTGCGGTCGAACAGATTGTCATTGCTTTATCAAGGGCCTCTGTGGTACCAGGACCCAGCCCTCTCCCAAGATAAAGGAAGAGAAAGAAAGCTCTGTGAGGTTCTTCAGAGCCTTGCCCCAAGGGCAGACTTCTTCGAGGCAACATGCAGTGGCTGAACCTGCTCGAAGAGATTGAGAGATTCATGTAGACTCATTAGTCCAACCTGAACGCAGGCTTTGCTGGGCAAAGGGAGAAGCTCTAAACAGTGAAAACAGACCTGGCCCACACTTAGATGAGGCCAAAGATCTAAGAATTGTCTTCGGGGCATCCATTCCTAAAGACACATTGCAGGGTTTCCCTGGTGGTGCAGTGGTTAAGAATCCGCCTGCCAATGCAGGGGACACGGGCTCGAGCCCTGCGCTGGGAAGATCCCACATGCCGTGGAGCAACTATGCCCATGCGCCACAACTACTGAGCCTGCGCTCTAGGGCCTGCGAGCCACAACTACTGAGCCCGCGTGCCACAACTACTGAAGCCCACGCACCTAGAGGCCATGCTCTGCAACAAGAGAGGCCACCTCAATGAGAAGCCTGCACACCACAACGAAGAGTAGCCCCCGCTCGCCGCAACTAGAGAAAGCCCACGCACAGCAACAAACACCCGACGCAGCCATAGATAAATAAATAAATAAAGTTATTAATAAATCAATAAAAAGACACATTCCAGAGTATGACAAAGAAAAGACACAAATCCTTGGTACTGTGAAGTTCCATTTCAGAGAAGGTTGTCAACATAGGGGCAATTCTGAAACAAAGTGGGAAAAATCAAGCAGCATAACACCTAAGAAATACATCTTCCCTAGGAAAAGTATTCCAGGAGTCTAACAAATCTGGAAGTAGGTTCCACTGGAACGTGTTATAATTTTTATTGATATTTAATTACTATTTTATTATTATTAAACTATTATTACTATTACAACAATAAACACTTATGTACAGTTTGTTATGTGCCAGCTACTGTTCTAACCATTTTTGATGTATGTTAGAGCTCATGTAATCCCCCAAACAATGCTGAGTTGTAACTACTATTATCTGCAATGCAAATGAGGGAAACTGAGGCATAGAAAAATTAGGAATCTTCCCCAAGATCACACACCTCTGAGGGACAGGAGCTCCTGCTTTTTCCAGACCCAAATAAAGGGGAAAAGGTCTTGTCAATATACTGTATGTGGAAAAGGCTCCATTTGTTAATCACACCATCTAAGACACGAGTAATCCACACTGGGAAAGATAAAAAAGGTATCCTGAATATGAACAACCATTGTGCACCACCCAGACCTGACTGAACATCAAAAATTTCATACCGGGAAAAATAAAAACAAAAACAAAAAAAGCCATGTTGAGATGAATGCCTTCCGGACAGGACATTATTTTTTTCCACCACAGAGGAAAAGTTTTACTGGAGAGAAGTCCTAGAACGCAATGAAAAGTGGCCCCTAAGGGGTATTAGAGAAATAATAATGGAAAGAAATGCAACAAATATGATTAGAGGAAAACAGCATTACAGTGTGACTCAGTCAACAATCCTCCTTGGCTTTGAGGTTATTTGTCACTCAAGACCAGCTACATATACTGGAGGCCTTGTCGTTTCTCCAACACAAGCCCTGCCCGAGGGCGCCGCCCAACTATCCCCTCTTTCCGACACCCTGCAGGTACCCTCAGCAGGTTCCTTCGAGTCTGCTTAAACGTCAACAAGGCCAGTCAAGATCGACTCAATCCGTGGTTTTTCTCTGAACAACTGGGAGAAAGAAATGTTCATTAACTGCGGTGTTGGTAATAAAAAAAAATCAGCGTGCATTTGCAGAAGCGTTAAAATAGCTATGTGTTTACAATACAAAGGAAAACAAGAAAGAGAAAAACGGGGCGGGGGAGGGACAGTAGGGCCTTTCAAAGCAGGAGTCAGGAAGGAGTGATGTTTGCGCTCCACTTCCCGTTTCTCCTCTCAGCTGCATGAGGCGCCTCCATCTCTACCACGCAGAATCAGGCATCATGGGTTCCAGTGCTTACTGACTGTGCAAAATATAAAGAAACACCTGGGCAGAAATTCAAAGATCATCGCAGTGGGTGTTTACTTGGCGCCAGGAAGATGATACTCAGTGCATATGCAAGACCAGTATTACCGGCTTTTCCCGTTTTTCAAGAAAACCTGAAAAATCTGGAGTTTTTAAAATGTGAAACATTCTCATTTTTTAACGTTGGTAAGCCACTCAAAAATTTTTAAATACTGAAATCCAAAGAAAAGATTATGTCATCAGGTTACATTCTTATATTTCTCTTTTATTTATTTATATTTATTTATTTATCTTGCAGTACGCGGGCCTCTCACTGTCGTGGCCTCTCCCGTTGCGGAGCACAGGCTCCGGACGCGCAGGCTCAGCGGCCATGGCTCACGGGCCCAGCCGCTTCGCGGCGCGTGGGATCCTCCCGGACCGGGGCGCGAACCCGCGTCCCCTGCGTCGGCAGGCGGACTCTCAAGCACTGCGCCACCAGGGAAGCCCCAACATTCTTGTATTTGAGTGAAGAACCAGTTTAAGGTTTAGCTATATCATCCCTATATCATGATTTGCTAAAATTTAAGATTTAATGACATCTAAAACATATCATAAAGTTGAAACAATTCTTACTGTCTGAAAATGTGTGGTCTTGTCAGCAAGGATTGTTTTTGTTTTTAAGTGCTCCTCGAGCCAGGTTGATGGGAGTACCTTTTTGTTGCTAAGAGAAGTCTATTTGATTTGTGAGGGTCAGTCTTTATAGTTATGTATTTGGTTTATTTTTAAGGTCTCATCCTAAGTCTGAAATCTTTCTCCACTTGGGTAATCTATCTTTGTTTGGTGGGGAGGAAAGAGAAGAAAAAAACAAAATCCTATGACTATCCAAGGACTCAATCCAACCATGTGTCTTCTCCAGAGAAAAGAAAATCAAGCAAAAACCTGTAATGCAAAGAATATGGACCTGATAATAGAGGGAGAAGAAACAGAAGTGCCCAATTAAACCGGGAAAATTCACAATCAAAATTAAATGATTAATAATAAGACCACTGAGAAGTATACTAAATGTTATTAAAGTCTTCTTAAAATAGAGGAGGCATAATATAAAATTCCAAAGAATGATGGTGAAGCATATGAAGTGACTTGTGAGGGGAAGAATTAAAAATAGCAAAGATGTTTTCTTGTTTCCACAGTGGGGAGGCAGAATGACTATGTAACCCTTGACATTAATGGAAAAATACAGGGTAGAAAAGGTTGTAACAGTGTAAGAGAGGAGAGGGGCACAGAATACAGAATGTAAAGAAGCCCCAAGATTGTTGAAATTGAAATACACAGGGATTTGAGTACAGGAGCAGCTTTAATAGTAACATTAATACTATTTAATTAATTACTTAAAACTAAGTATTAACCTACTAATTAATCATTGCTATTACTAATGGTATTATCCACACACTAATAATTAATACAAATACTGTATTGCTACTAGTACTCCCCAAGAATAAACAGAAAAGCTTTTGGTCTTGCCAGACATTTCATCCAGGGGAAGGGAAAGAACAAACCTAGTAAACTGAGGAATACATTTAAAGGTAAGTTGTGAGTTTTCTATGAAACTCTACTGTTTAAATATGACTATTAAACTAATTAAATTGAGACACAGTATAGCAAGATAAAAATTTTCTTAACTTTGTAACATCTGAATTGATACTTGAAAAAAATATTTATTTTTTTATTTTATTTTTGGCCGTGTCAGGTCTTAGTTGCGGCACGCGGGCTCTTTGTTGTGGATAGAGGGCTCCTCTCTAGTTGTGGCGCAGGGGCTCAGTAGTTGCGGCATACGGGCTTAGCTGCCCCACGGCATGTGGGATCTTAGTTCCCCGACCAGGGATCGAACCCATGTTCCCGGCAATGGAAGGTGGATTCTTAACCACTGGACCACCAGGGAAGTCCCCTGAATTAATACTGATACAAAATTCTAATCAATCTGGCACATGTGTAAATTAAAGAAAAAAGCAATCATACTTATTAACGCAAGCAAAAACCACAAGCAAAATATTAGCAGAAATCAGAAGCAATTTCATTGACTAAAGCATCATCCCCAAGAAAGCAGTCGCTTAAGGAGAGCTACTGAATCATTAACCATTTTTTACAAAAGGCCATTTTTTATAGGAATTTGAAAAGGCACTGGAGGAAATTCAACATCCATTCACCATGAAGACTCTCTTTAAGGAAGAAATACATGTGCCCATCTCTAAGATGTCAAAAGTGACTGTGTGTATCTCGAAGTCAGTATCCCGCTTAATGAGGAAAGAGACAAAATATATGTAACACACACAAAAGAAAAGAGACTAATTCCCTTAATATATAAAGATTTCAAATAAATTTTCAAAACTCAACCACTCAATTAAAAGAAACGAGCAAAGGATACAAACAGCCAGATCATGTAAAAGAAACAACAGTGACTTATAATCATAAAATGATAGTCTAATTCCGATTCAAGAAATGTCCCTTAAAAAGAGAACTTTATTTTCACAAGTCCAGACTGGCAAATATTAATATGCATGGTTGAAGACACAGCTGGCTAATTCTGTGAGATGGACGGGAGGAAAGGGGAGTGAGCCTCATCACCCTCCCTCTCAGGTTATTACTCAGGGGACACGCATCATCCTGCCTCATTACACAACCAGAACATTCACAAACGGAGGCTGTTCACAGCAGGGTGTGTATAACATGCCCCATTTGCATGAGCGGCATGCAGATACATTCGTTTCTGCCTGGTCATACATTTATAATTTCAGAAAGCGCTCATAAGGCTGCTAGCAATTTCTGGGAATGGTGGCTCTAGATTACTTTGGAATTTTATTTTATTTATTTAAGTATGTACATGTGTGTGTGCTCAATAAAACAGGATTAATAAAAGTGAAGTTGGAAAACCATAAAATAAAAATGTTTAAATCAGAGGGATGCAGGGAGCTAGGAGATATTGTTAGAATCATTTTGTTTTGTTTCTGGTGTTGATTCCCCCAGCTCTGCTGGTCCCTTTAGTGTCACTCATCCAAGTCAGAAGGCCTGAAAGCTCTCAGGAGGGTTATTTATGTCGCAGCCCTCTCCTCAAGGCTGAGCAAGGAGGCATTTCCTAGGAAAGCCACCTGCTGGGTATTAACTGTGCTGAGCAGCACGGTCACAGAAATGCTCTGGGCAGTAGATTTACTTGGAAACAGAATAACAAGTGGCTATAGGACATTGCTGGGGAAAGACAGGTGGATATGAAAACACGCCAATGCCGTCCTCCAACTCTTAGTCTGGGCAGATTTTCAATAGATTAACAAGCTCTTCTAAAGATATCAGAGTCTTCAATTCTATGTCCATGCCACCTTCCTTTCCCCAGAAGTGTTTAGTGCCACCGGAAGGGTTCCTGAACAATGCCCACCTCTGAGAAACACCTTCCGCCAGCGGGTGGACCCCACTCACACCACCTTAAATTGCCAAGGTTGGCAAACTCAGCACACACATCCCACCCCCGCCCAAGGGAAATACCCTTCTGATGGCCCCTGTAAAGGAGCCATCAACACTTCATGAGGTGCGTCTCTAGTTAAACGAGACACCCACAGACCTCAGGACCTGCTCTCGCTGAGGAAAGCCCCCACTGCTTACAACTAATTGGATTCAACTCCACGTGACAAATACTCCTGGTCAAAACACTCCGAATCCTCAATAGAAAACGCAGGCAAATCTTCAAGTAAATCATGAACTCTGCAAGAATGCCTCTCTTCCTGCTCTGCTCACTGCTAAAGAGACTCTTGAGTCCCACAGCCTTGAAAACGGAAATGGTTGAAGGGTCTCTGCTCACAGCCCACCCGTATGGCTCTCATCACCGTTCCAGCCAGTCTGTCCAAACAGGACCATGCACATGCGGGTTGCTTGAAGGCAGTGTTTTAAATCCCTCCCTCCCTCCCAAACAGTGTAAACATCCCTAGGCGCAAAGGTAACTCTAGAATGGAAGCTCCATACAACAACGCAGGGCGGGATGGAAATCCACACCACCGCTCT
>NW_006775372.1:3219607-3222248 GCF_000442215.2 Lipotes vexillifer
CTCTTCCTTCCCTTCTACAGACATTACTTTGGTCCTGCGCCCTGCAGGGATCGCTCCCACGGGCAACACTGCTCTAGGAATCTAAATGACTCTTCAGCACGAGTTACAATGATAATTTACAAGTCCAAAATTCTACCCTACTACTTGACTTAACGCTAATGAGACGTAACTACTTAATCCTTCCTTCCAAGGTGCCCTCCACCACACACGGCACTTGCACTCAGCGTTTTCCTCGTCCAAATTATCCCCCATTAAGTAACGGGGCATGTGTGTCTGTTTCTCTTTCTAAACTTAAAAGATGCCTTCCTTCCTGTTATCAAAGCACCTTGCCCTTGCAGGGGGAGCTCTCCCAGCTGAGCAGCTGATAATGTCAGAGCAGTTCTAACTGTGGGTCTATGGAATAATTGTTCCCATTGGAAATGGAACAAAAGGAGAGCCTGTTAGGATCTTTCCACTGTGTTTTATTCCGCTCACATGTAGATAAAACCCAGTGTAGAATGTGTAGCAAGACACTCAAATGATTTTGAAGGTTCTTAATATAAGTTTAACACAAAACATGTCTACTGAAAACTCAAACGTTGAATATCAATAGGTGGGAATGTTCATGTGCAAATTTGACCTGTAAAAAGATCTTTGGTTATGGACATCAGTGCTTGTATATAAGGTTTTTATAAATCAAAATTCCCAATCCTCTCAGCAAAAGAGACCACTTAAATAAATCCAAAACAAAAATTGACAGCAGTGTATCTCCTGCTACAAATAAATACATCTTTGAATTTATAGATTTTTCTTTCACTGGCTAACTTTTCCCTATGTTAATTAAAATTATTTTTCAAATTACATATAAACTTAAGGGGTATTGTTGTCCCTCCCTCAACTGGAAATATTTCATTTCATCTCCAAGGACACAAACAAAATAGCCAAGAGCTAAAATAAAGATTGATGGCAAGCTTCTATAAGGAAAAATCAACATGCAAATCCATGTTCCAAGGCAATGATTCGGCTTTAATTGATGTCAATGGTTATGTAAGCAATTATATCATATTGTTGAGGATGGAATATTTCTTGCAGGCAAAGAATGAGTGGACTTGAAGGATGACTGTTGATTTTGCTATGTGGTCATCACCTCAGAGAACTGAAGTGAGCTGGCCTCAAATAAAATATGAGTGGGCAGCAAGAATGTGGAGTGATCAGAAAACTCCTACAAGATCTACTTATTCGTCACTCCACTGGGTTAAACCCTTTCTCCACAAGCGCCTAATGACAAGGACTCCTCTTATGTGTGTAGAGAGCGTTAAACTTTCCAGCAGTGATTGGGCGGGAGGGGGCTTGCAGTGGGTGGTATCCACGCTGAGAGGTGGAATAGTTTATCATTGACCTTGTACAGAAGTGATAGTGCATGGTGATAATAGACAGAAGGCAGATGTTTAGTCTGTTTCATCATTGCATCATTTAGTTCTCTGCAACTCCTGCCCATGGCATTCCAGGCTGCTTCCTAACCTGCCCTTCTAGAGACATTGCTTTGGCCCTGAGCCCCGGAGGGACCATTCCCATTGCTGACCACCTGAGACACCACCTCCAAGGGTCTTACATCTTTGAGAAGTGGTGGGTGTCACTGCTGGCACTTTAAGATGAGGACATTGCGCCTCAGAGCTGCTAAATGACTTCTTCAAGGATGCTAATGAGCTCACACTGGATGGAGGGCAAGCGTTTTAAGCCAACATCCTCTGTTAACCACACCAGATAGTCCATATTCTGAAAAAGTAATCTGATAATCTATGATTGCTAATGTTTTAACAGCAGGGTATTTTCGTTACATGAAATAATGTTCAGAACTCCAGCGTTCCTTTCAGATGAATCCAAAGCCCCTTCTGCTTTGCGGCCCTGAGGATCCCACTGAAGCCTTGAGAGGAGGGTCTTGGTTGGCCCTGGGGAACAGGGTATTCAGACACCATCCAGGGTACGCTGAGAGCCCACACACCAGGATGCCAGGCCGTCAATAAGCCCAAGGGGGGCTCAAGAGGCACGGCAACAAAAGGGAGACTGAGTGCAGCAGGCAGCATACCCAGCGCTGGCTTTATTTATAATTTTGCCTCATTTCAGACCTGTGTTCGGGGGTAATTCTATTTCCAAAGACAGTTGGTCTTTATTCTCTCAGTTGAGTACTCCCTTCAGGGCATCTCCAAAGTTTCCTTATAAAATGTGCTCACACTTGACTGCCTTTGATTTCTGTGGCCAGAGTCGACCTTTCTAAGCAACTGGGAAGGGAAAAGCAATTTTCATGGCTAAGTTTAATGCTCATGTGTTTGATCCTATAATTAATGTCCCTTGAAAATACGAGTTTAACCTTAGGACACTGGCAAGCTCTCGTGTTATTAATACACGGTTTTCCCCTAGGATTGTGAAGGAGTTTCGAGAAGCCAGAGAAAGCCTGGACTTCCTCCAAACCTTGGCCTTTTTTCATCTCTCCAGCTTTTGTTCATACAGTGTGGAGAGAACTGCTTTTTCCTGGAGTTCTCTGCTTCAGCCACCCCCTGTCTAAGCTAAGCCAGGAGGTGCTTTCTTTGAACACTTGAGCCAGCTGTTCAAACTGTAAATGCATTTTCCAGGAAAGAAAGGTAGGCGACGCTCTTAGTCAACA
>NW_006775372.1:3222297-3229439 GCF_000442215.2 Lipotes vexillifer
GACGCTCTTAGTCAACATGCAGGATGAGTTTACCAGCCCAAGGAGACCTGTGCAAGTCATTTTCTCTGCCGAGGAGGGGCAAAGATAGTGAAAAGTAATGAAATTGGCAATCTTTTCTGCTCCTCTGGAATTGCAATTCTTTGGCGAGATAAACAAACTCTTCCCAGCCGTTTCCTCTGATTATATGAAGCTAAGGATGCTCTTCTGCAGAAACCTCCCCTAGGATACATTGGTGGAAGGTTAAGTTTGCCAGGGCCTTCCAGCTACGTGAAACGTACAGAGATGTTTGCCCTGTGCAGTCTGAATCCACTTTTTGTCACAAGATTTTTATTTTTTTTTAATTTTTTTAATTTTATTTTATTTTATTTTAACATCTTTATTGGGGTATAATTGCTTTACAATGGTGTGTTAGTTTCTGCTTAATAACAGAGTGAGTCAGTTATACATATATATATGTTCCCATATCTCTTCCCTCTTTGTCTCCCTCCCTCCCACCCTCCCTATCCCACCCCTCCAGACAGCCACAGAGAACCGAGCCGGTTTCCCTGTGCCATGCGGCTGCTTCCCACTGGCTATCTACCTTACGTTTGTTAGTATATATATGTCCATGTCTCTCTCTCGCCCTAACACACCTCACCCTTCCCCCTCCCCATATCCTCAAGTCTGTTCTCCAGTAGGTCTCTGTCTTTATTCCTGTTTTACCCCTAGGTTCTTCATAACATTTTTTTTTCTTAAATTCCATATATATGTGTTAGCATACGGTATTTGTCCTTCTCTTTCTGACTTACTTCACTCCGTATGACAGACTCTAGATCTATCCACCTCATTACAAATAGCTCAATTTCGTTTCTTTTTATGGCTGAGTAATATTCCATTGTATATATGTGCCACATCTTCTTTATCCATTCATCCGACGGCGGGCACTTAGGTTGTTTCCATCTCCGGGCTATTGTAAATAGAGCTGCAATGAACATTTTGGTACATGACTCTTTCTGAATTCTGGTTTCCTCAGGGTATATACCTAGTAGTGGGATTGCTGGGTCATATGGTAGTTCTATTTGTAGTTTTTTAAGGAACCTCCATACTGTTCTCCATAGTGGCTGAACCAATTCACATTCCCACCAGCAGTGCAAGAGTGTTCCCTTTTCTCCACACCCTCTCCAGCATTTATTGTTTCTAGATTTTTTGATGATGGCCATTCTGACTGGTGTGAGATGATATCTCATTGTAGTTTTGATTTGCATTTCTCTAATGATTAATGATGTTGAGCATTCTTTCATGTGTTTGTTGGCAGTCTGTATATCTTCTTTGGAGAAATGTCTATTTAGGTCTTCTGCCCATTTTTGGATTGGGTTGTTTATTTTTTTGTTATTGAGCTGCATGAGCTGCCTGTAAATTTTAGAGATTAATCCTTTGTCAGTTGATTCATTTGCAAATATTTTCTCCCATTCTGAGGGCTGTCTTTTGGTCTTGTTTATGGTTTCCTTTGCTGTGCAAAAGCTTTGAAGTTTCATTAGGTCCCATTTGTTTATTTTTGTTTTTATCTCCATTACTCTAGGAGATGGGTCAAGAAGGATCTTGCTGTGATTTATGTCATAGAGTGTTCTGCCTATGTTTTCCTCTAAGAGTTTGATAGTTTCTGGCCTTACATTTAGGTCTTTAATCCATTTTGAGCTTATTTTTGTGTATGGTGTTAGGGAGTGATCTAATCTCATACTTTTACATGTACCTATCCAATTTTCCCAGCACCACTTATTGAAGAGGCTGTCCTTTCTCCACTGTATATTCCTGCCACCTTTATCAAAGATAAGGTGACCATATGTGCATGGGTTTATCTCTGGGCTTTCTATCCTATTCCATTGATCTATCTTTCTGTTTTTGTGCCAGTACCATACTGTCTTGATTACTGTAGCTTTGTAGTATAGTCTGAAGTCAGGCAGCCTGATTCCTCCAGCTCCATTTTTTGTTCTCAAGATTGCTTTGGCTATTCGGGGTCTTTTGTGTTTCCATACAAATTGTGAAATTTTTTGTTCTAGTTCTGTGAAAAATGCCAGTGGTAGTTTGATAGGGATTGCATTGAATCTATAGATTGCTTTGGGAAGTAGAGTCATTTTCACAATGTTGATTCTTCCAATCCAAGAACATGGTATATCTCTCCATCTGTTTGTATCATCTTTAATTTCTTTCATCAGTGTCTTATAATTTTCTGCATACAGGTCTTTTGTCTCCTTAGGTAGGTTTATTCCTAGATATTTTATTCTTTTTGTTGCAATGGTAAATGGGAGTGTTTTCTTGATTTCACTTTCAGATTTTTCATCATTAGTATATAGGAATGCCAGAGATTTCTGTGCATTAATTTTGTATCCTGCTACTTTACCAAATTCATTGATTAGCTCTAGTAGTTTTCTGGTAGCATCTTTAGGATTCTCTATGTATAGTATCATGTCATCTGCAAACAGTGACAGCTTTACTTCTTCTTTTCCGATTTGGATTCCTTTTATTTCCTTTTCTTCTCTGATTGCTGTGGCTAAAACTTCCAAAACTATGTTGAATAAGAGTGGTGAGAGTGGGCAACCTTGTCTTGTTCCTGACCTTAGTGGAAATGCTTTCAGTTTTTCGCCATTGAGGATGATGTTGGCTGTGGGCTTGTCATATACGGCCTTTATTATATTGAGGAAAGTTCCCTCTACACCTACTTTCTGCAGGGTTTTTATCATAAATGGGTGTTGAATTTTGTCAAAAGCTTTCTCTGCATCTATTGAGATGATCATATGGTTTTTCTCCTTCAATTTGTTAATATGGTTAATCACATTGATAGATTTGCGTATATTGAAGAATCCTTGCATTCCTGGAATAAACCCCACTTGATCATGGTGTATGATCCTTTTAATGTGCTGTTGGATTCTGTTTGCTAGTATTTTGTTGAGGATTTTTGCATCTATGTTCATCAGTGATATTGGCCTGTAGTTTTCTTTCTTTGTGACATCCTTGTCTGGTTTTGGTATCAAGGTGATGGTGGCCTCGTAGAATGAGTTTGGGAGTGTTCCTCCCTCTGCTATATTTTGGAAGAGTTTGAGAAGAATAGGTGTTAGCTCTTCTCTAAATGTTTGATAGAATTCGCCTGTGAAGCCATCTGGTCCTGGGCTTTTGTTTGTTGGAAGATTTTTAATCACAGTTTCAATTTCAGTGTTTGTGATTGGTCTGTTCATATTTTCTATTTCTTCCTGATTCAGTCTTGGCAGTTTGTGCATTTCTAAGAATTTGTCCATTTCTTCCAGATTGTCCATTTTATTGGCATAGAGTTGCTTGTAGTAATCCCTCATGATTTTTTGTATTTCTGCAGTGTCAGTTGTTACTTCTCCTTTTTCATTTCTGATTCTATTGATTTGAGTCTTCTCCCTTATTTTCTTGATGAGTCTGGCTAATGGTTTATCAATTTTGTTAATCTTCTCAAAGAACCAGCTTTTAGTTTTATTGATCTTTGCTATTGTTTCCTTCATTTCTTTTTCATTTATTTCTGATCTGATTTTTATGATTTCTTTCCTTCTGCTAACTCTGGGGTTTTTTTGTTCTTCTTTCTCTAATTGCTTGAGGTGCAAGGTTAGGTTGTTTATTCGAGATGTTTCCTGCTTCTTAAGGTGGGCTTGTATTGCTATAAACTTCCCTCTTAGAACTGCTTTTGCTGCATCCCATAGGTTTTGGGTCGTTGTATCTCCATTGTCATTTGTTTCTAGGTATTTTTTAATTTCCTCTTTGATTTCTTCAGTGATCACTTCGTTACTAAGTAGTGTATTGTTTAGCCTCCATGTGTTTGTATTTTTTACTGCTCTTTTCCTATAATTGATATCTAATCTCATGGCGTTGTGGTCGGAAAAGATACTTGATATAATTTCAATTTTCTTAAATTTACCAAGGCTTGATTTGTGACCCAAGATATGATCTATCCTGGAGAATGTTCCATGAGCACTTGAGAAAAATGTGTATTCTGTTGTTTTTGGATGGAGTGTCCTATAAATATCAATTAAGTCCATCCTGTTTAATGTATCATTTAAAGCTTGTGTTTCCTTATTTATTTTCATTTTGGATGATCTGTCCATTGGTGAAAGTGGGGTGTTGAAGTCCCCTACTATGAATGTGTTACTGTCGATTTCCCCTTTTATGGCTGCTAGTTTTTGCCTTATGTATTGAGGTGCTCCTATGTTGGGTGCATAAATATTTACAATTGTTATATCTTCTTCTTGGATCGATCCCTTAATCATTATGTAGTGTCCTTCTTTGTCTCTTCTGATAGTCCTTATTTTAAAGTCTATTTTGTCTGATATGAGAATTGCTACTCCAGCTTTCTTTTGGTTTCCATTTGCATGGAATATCTTTTTCCATCCCCTTACTTTCAGTCTGTATGTGTCTCTAGGTCTGAAGTGGGTCTCTTGTAGACAGCATATATATGGGTCTTGTTTTTGTATCCATTCAGCCAATCTGTGTCTTTTGGTGGGAGCATTTAGTCCATTTACATTTAAGGTAATTATCGATATGTATGTTCCTATTCCCATTTTCTAAATTGTTTTGGGTTCGTTATTATAGGACTTTTCCTTCTCTTGTGTTTTTGTCTAGAGAAGTTCCTTTAGCATTTGTTGTAAAGCTGGTTTGGTGGTGCTGAACTCTCTCAGCTTTTGCTTGTCTGTAAAGGTTTTAATTTCTCCATCAAATCTGAATGAGATCCTTGCTGGGTAGAGTAATCTTGGTTGCAGGTTTTTCTCCTTCATCACTTTCAGTATGTCCTGCCACTCCCTTCTGGCTTGTAGAGTTTCTGCTGAGAGATCAGCTGTTAACCTTATGGGGATTCCCTTGTGTGTTATTTGTTGTTTTTCCCTTGCTGCTTTTAATATGCTTTCTTTGTATTTAGTTTTTGACAGTTTGATTAATATGTGTCTTGGCGTATTTCTCCTTGAATTTATCCTGTATGGGACTCTCTGTGCTTCCTGGACTTGATTAACGATTTCCTTTCCCATATTAGGGAAGTTTTCAACTATAATCTCTTCAAATATTTTCTCAGTCCCTTTCTTTTTCTCTTCTTCTTCTGGAACCCCTATAATTCGAATGTTGGTGCGTTTAATGTTGTCCCAGAGGTCTCTGAGACTGTCCTCAGTTCTTTTCATTCTTTTTTCTTTATTCTGCTCTGCAGTAGTTATTTCCACTATTTTATCTTCCAGGTCACTTATCCGTTCTTCTGCCTCATTTATTCTGCTATTGATCCCATCTAGAGTATTTTTCATTTCATTTATTGTGTTGTTCATCATTGTCTGTTTCATCTTTATTTCTTCTAGGTCCTTGTTAACTGCTTCTTGCATTTTGTCCATTCTATTTCCAAGATTTTGGATCATCTTTACTATCATTATTCTGAACTCTTTTTCAGGTAGACTGCCTATTTCCTCTTCATTTGTTAGGTCTGGTGGGTTTTTATCCTGCTCCTTCATCTGCTGTGTGTTTTTCTGTCTTCTCATTTTGCTTATCTTACTGTGATTGGGTTCACCTTTTTGCAGGCTGCAAGTTCGTAGCTCCCGTTGTTTTTGATGTCTGTCTCCAGTGGCTAAGGTTGGTTCAGTGCGTTGTGTAGGCTTCCTGGTGGAGGGGACTAGTGGCTGTGTTGTGGTGTATGAGGCTAGATCTTGTCTCTCTAGTGGGCAGGTCCACGTCTGGTGGTGTGTTTTGGGGTGTCTGTGGACTTATTATGATTTTAGGCAGCCTCTCTGCTAGTGGGTGGGGTTGTGTTCCTGTTTTGCTATATGGTTGGCATAGGTTGTCCAGCACTGTAGCTTGCTGGTCGTTGAGCGAAGCTGGGTGCTGGTGTTGAGATGGAGATCTCTGGGAGATTTTCGCCGTTTGATATTATGTGGGGCTGGGAGGTCTCTTCTTGACGAGTGTTCTGAAGTTGGCTCTCCCACCTCAGAGGCAGAGTCCTGACTCCTGGCTGGAGCAGCAAGAGCCTTTCATCCACTCGGCTCAGAATAAAAGGGAGAGAAAGTAGAGAGAATTAGTATAAGTAGGAGGAAATAGGAAAGAAAGAAAGAAAGAAAGAAAGAGAGGAGGGAAGGAAGGAAGGAGGGAAGGAAGAAAGAAAGAAAGAAGAAAAGAAAGGAAGAAGGCAAGAAGGAAAGAAAGGAGGGAGGGAGGGAGGAGGGAAGGAAGGAAGGAATGAGGGAAGGAAGGAAAAAATACAGAAAGAAAGAAGATACAGTAAAATAAAATAAAGTATAATAAAGTTATTGAATTAAAAAAATAATTATTTAGAGGAAAAAAAAAAGGGAAGGATAGAACCTTAGGACAAATGGTGGAAGCAAAGTTATAGAGACAAAATCTTACATAGAAGCATACACATATACCCTCACAAAAAGAGGTAAAGTGGAAAAAATCATAAAACTTGCTCTCCAAGTCCACCTCCTCAATTTGGGACGATTCGTTGTCTCAAAAAGGGAAGGAAGGAAGGAAAGATAGAAAGAAGGTAAAGTATAACAGAGTTCTTTAAATTAAAATTAATTATTAAGAAAAAAATTAAAAAAAAAAATGGTCGGATAGAACGCTGGGACAAATGGTGGAAGCAAACCTATACAGACAAGATCTCACACAGAAGCATACACATACACATTCACAAAAAGAGGAAAAGGGGAAAAAATCATAGATCTTGCTCTAGAAGTCCGCCTCCTCAATTTGGGATGATTCGCTGTCTATTCATGTATTCCACAGAGGCAGGGTACATCAAATTGATTGTGTAGCTTTAATCCGCTGTTTCTGAGGCTGCTGGGAGAGATTTCCCTTTTTCTTCTTTGTTCTCACAGCTCACAGGGGCTCAGCTTTCGACTTGGCCCTGCCTCTGCGTGTAGGTCGCTGGAGGGCGTCTGCTTTTTGCTCAGACAGGACGGCGTTAAAGGAGCCGCTGACTCGGGGGCTCTGGCGCTCTCAGGCCGGGGGCAGGGAGGGGCACGGAGTGCGGAGCGGTCCTGCGGCGGCAGAAGTCGGCGTGACGTTGCCCCAGCCTGAGGCCCGCCGTGTGTTCTCCCTGAGAAATTGTCCCTGGATCCCGGGAACCTGGCAGTGGCGGGCTGCACAGGCTCCCCGGAAGAGGGGTGGGGGCAGTGACCTGTGCT
>NW_006775372.1:3229712-3245803 GCF_000442215.2 Lipotes vexillifer
GCGCCCGTCTCTGGAGCTCCTTTAGGCGGCGCTCTTAATCCCCTGTCCTCGCGCACCAGGAAACACAGAGGCGAGAAAAAGTCTCTTGCCTCCTCAGCAGGTGCAGCCTTTTCCCCGGACTCCCTCCCGGCCAGCCGTGGCGCACTAACCCCTTCGGGCTGTGCTCACGCCGCCAACCCCAGTCCTCTCCCTGAGCTCCGACCGAAACCGACGTCACAAGATTTTTAAATGAACTGAATGTTGGAAGACCGAGATCACTACCTTTTTGTCTTCTTCCAGACCACGACACACGATCATTATCTGCCTGCATATGGGAACTCCCTCATGGTTGAGTGTGTTAGGTATAAATGCACACGTGTGTTTACTCCCAGTGTACATGTGCCTGTTCTCCTTGGTCCACACTCCTCCTCCTGCCCCCACAGAAAGAGCCTTCCTAACGTCCATCTGTCAAACCTGTGTGTGTGAAATGTGCATCACTGTTTTCAGCTACAGATGTACATCTACAGGATGTACTTTTTGGTATGTGCTGTTGTACGATGAGCACAGTCATTCTGTGTAATAGATTACATCCTGTTTCTTACTTGTTTTCACTCCGCACTGTGCTGTTTGGACCTACGTGTGAGGCAGTGTACACACACAGTGCTTGGCTTCTGACCTGCTCCTCTGTATGCGCCCTCTGCATTCTACACAGCCCCCAGGGACGTCTGCGGTTCCTGGCCAGTACACACCACACCAGCATGAACCTTCTCGTACGTGGCTCCCAGAAGACCTGTTGTGAGAATCTGTTGGGGTAAACACTCAGAGTACAAATTTGGATCTTTTGATACTGAAGGTGATTAGATACTGCATATTTTTATATTGTTCTCATGTGGGTCTTTCTCTGGTACCCCAGTTGTCTATGTTTTTGCCCATAATCAAAACTGTGCTGTTTTGATTGCAATAGCTTTTGTGTATGCCTTAATGTCCGTTAGGGCAAGTCTTCCCCCTTTAGTATTTTTTGTCAGACTTTTGTCATTTCCATGGAAATGACAAAAAAATCAAGTTCTTCAATAAAAATTTTAGATTAGGTTCATCATGTTTCTAGAGAAATCCAACAGCAATACTGAATTTACAGATTAATTAGGAGAACTGACATCTTTATAATATTCAAATTGTATCATCACAAGAAAGAAATGTCTCTTCACATATTCAGATTACCTTCTATTTCCTTTAGGAGAACTTTACATTTTTCTCCATAGCCATTGTGCATACGGATACTTGATCGTTTTTATTGCTATTGTGAATGGTATCTTATGTTTGATTATACACTCAAGCTGCTGGTGTAGAGAATTGCTTTCAATTTTTCTAAGTTTATCTCGTTTCCAGCAACCTTGTTGAACTCTTTCTAATTATAATGGTCTGTCTATTTATTCTATTGTTTTTCATATGTAGATAATTGTTTCATCTGCAAATGACGTACCTGTTCCATAGTAAAGGAAGAATAAAAGAAATGGTAAGTTTAAGGATTGGACTATTTGGGTATATGCTCTGTGAGTTTGCAAAAATAATATATACTGTTTTCTGGTCGTAGAGTTTTAACTAACTATAATATTTCAAGCTTCTTAGTTTTATCACTCAGATCTTTATAATGGTATTTTTTGGCAGCTTCATCAAACTATTTCTTAGAAGAATCACAAACTACAATTGTTGGTAGATCTATTTCTCCATAATATATGTTCACAATGATTTGGAATTCTTATAGTATTGTTTCTTATACAATCTAGTAAACCTGTTTGTCCTTTATGATATGTCTTAAAATCTGTTTTGTCCCATTCTGTTACCCCATCATTCATTGGTTTATAATGGACATCCCTTATTTTCATGTTTTCTCTATCTTTCAAGCATGACTCTTCTGGGCAACAAATGACTGAATCTTATTTTGTAGCCTCCAACTCTTAATTGATGAGTATAGGGTTTCTAAATTTTTATACTGATTTGTTTCTACCATCTTATGTCATATCTCCACTTGCTATATCTTATCTTTGTTTCTATTGTCCTTTTCTGCTTTCTCTTGATAGATGAATTTTTTTTTCTCCCCCAGCTGATGTAAATGTAACACATTCTATTTTTCTTCTGCTTATGATCACTCTTTCTTAAGATCCATATTCACTACTGATTTCTTAAACTTATTAGTGTGTAGATCTTTCCCCAATAGGGTACATGTTTAAGCAAGTTCTCATATCCCTTTAATCTCCCCACTGTCTCTCACTATTTGCAACTGTCTAGAATTTTAGTTCTGGGTTAAGATCTTGTTTGCCTTTTTCTTTCCTTATCCTGGTCTTATTAGACAACAATAAATGTACCTGACAGGTGCCACCTCCCTTCATCTATATTTCTTACAGCCTTTTCCTAGAGCTGAGCAATTCCTCTCAGACTATTTTCAAACTGGATTTGTGTCTAGAAAATCTTGTGAAAACTAGCACGCCTGAAAATATTATCACACCCTCACATTTAACTGACAGTTTGATTAGATATAGAGTTTTTACATTCGAAGCTATTCTAAAATATTACTCTGACTCTATTAGTCTGCTCAAGGTACTGTAACAAAATACCACAGACGAGGTGGCTTAAACAACAGAAATTTATGTCCTTGCAGCTCTGGAGGGCAGAAGTCCGAGATCAAGGTGCCAGGCAATTTAGTTCCTGGTGAGAGCTCTCTTCCTGGCTCGCAGGTGGCTGTCTTCCCGCTGTGTCCTCCCATGGCCTTTCCTCCGTGAGTATAGTCAGAGGTTGAGAGAGCAAGCTCTCTGCCATCTCTGCCTATAAGGTCACTAATCCCGTCATGAGGGCTCCACTCTTGTGACCTGATTACCTCCCAAATACCATCACACAGAGGGTTAGGGCTTCAACATATGAAACTTGCAGGGACACAGACATTCAATCATGACTGACTTCTTAGAGTTAGGGTTGATGTTGAGAACTGCGTTGTCAGTTTGAGTCTGGTTCTTGGGAAGTCTACTGCTTTCTCCTTGCAACTTCTCGAATACCCTTTGCTTTGCCACTTGACGTTATTCCCTCTTAACACGCCTACGTGTGTGGTTTTTCTTGTGTATCATGTTGGGAACTGTCGCAGCCATTTCCATCAAAGATCTCTCATCTTTTTCTTTTTTTAATAATGGAAGATTCTCCTCATGATTTTTTTCAAACAATGCTTCCTCTCCATTTTTTACTCACACTTTCTGGGTCTCCTCTGTTTCTTGCTGATTATATTTCTATTCACCATGCTCCTGGCACTTCTATTGTGATTCCCTTCTTTTTAGCCTTCTCTAATGTTTCATGGGAGAGTCTTGAAACTTATCTTGCAGCTCACCCACGTGCTCTTCAGCTGCATTCATCCTACTACTCAGTCCAATGCCTGTATTCTTTAACTATAGTGTTTTCCATACTACATATTTCTACTTGGTTCATTTGTGTGACTTTTCATTATGTGCTTTTATATATTGCTACCCTCTTTTATTATCTCACTGAGTAGAGTTATTATGTTTACATTCTGGGGCCATCTCTCTCTGTAATTCTGCTTCAGTGGGTATGTTTTTCCATTTGCTTTCTCTTTACAGGCTGTACTCTTTGAGTCTCTAGTCATTCCAGTCTAGGAGTGTGTGCTATTCCAAGTCAGGCCTCTCACCTGGAGGTGCTGTCGCCTCCCAGGAGACACGTGGCAATGTCTGGAGCTACTGCCGGTTGTTACAACTGGGTGAAAGGAGATGCTACTGGCATCTAGTGGGTAGAGGCCAGGGATGCTGCTCAATAATGCACAGGATGCCCCCCACAAGCCTCACAACAAACAAAAATCTGACCCCAAATGTCACTATTGCCGAGGCTGATAAACTCTGAGCTAGGAATCCCAGCTGCTCTGTGTGCTGGCGAGTGGCTGGGTCCTAAGGCAGAAAGCCCCTGGCAGCTCAGAAGCACTGTGGCCACCTCTTTTCTCTCAACAGTATCAGACAATCCTCTGCCCAGGGTCTTCTCTAAGACTCTTGTCTAAATCTTGTCTCTGGAGGTTGAGGGGTTCACCACTGCTGGGGGTTTAGAAGGGGTGTGGGCTGAAGAGAAGATGCCCAAGGAGGGTAGGTCAGACCCAAGGAGACCCCTTTCATCAATTCTTCACCACAGTGGGGATGCTGTGCTGCCCTGGTATGATCACCCACCCCAGGAATATCAGTGGCCTGGCTATTGAAATAGTTTCCTTGCAGCAAATGGGGCAGGCAAGGACCACACACACACACACACACACACACACACACACACACACACACACAAAAAGCAATATCAGGAAGAGAGGTAAGAGCAGAAATTAATTCTTTCTGCCAATTCTCTCACTGCCCCTTGGGCACCCTGGTTCTAGCTTAATGAAGCAACCTCCCACCTGTCACTCCCAAGAGACATGCAAGTCCACTTCCAACATCCTTCAGTCACCCCAGGTAGCTCTGTGGGGTTTTTTATGGGGTGTTATCCCCTCTCTTCCAGCCTTCCCTTCTGCTTCCATAGCTGTCTATGGTTGTTCCTGACGTTTCATAAGAAACTCGCTACTTAAAAAATTATTAACTGTAGGTGCCTTGTGAAAACTGTGATATTGAAATATTTCTATAACTTACATTCTTCATTAACAGATGATATAATAGATTTTTATAAATATGTTTTAATGGTGTGGGATATATTTATGAGTTATATTCCCCTGCTTCAGATGCAAAATTATTTTTCTCTTGACTCTGACAGTTACCATACACATAAATATCTAAATGAGAAGAAAAACTAAATGTTCTTCCCCCTTTTCAGTTTCTACTGAATACTGTTTAACATCACACGTCCTTCTTTTATCTCAGGGAACAGAATCTCATTCCTAGCCACTAGTAACATTAATCAAAGCAGTCTTTCATGACATTTAAATAAATGAATTTTCCTTTACACACACAAGGACAATATAGATGATCTATAAAAACTAGGTATTTATCACAGTGATATATTCCTGTTATCACACTGCCATTATTTAGCCATTGATTCAGGGAAAGGAAACTGCTTAGGATATCAAGGTAGCGTGATGGCAATGTAAAGGTGGAAGAAACTTATGGAAATTCAAAGATGGGTTTCATGGCCTACTCTCTATCTAACTGTTAGAAATTACTTGCGTGGCTTATAATCAAACTTAAAACTCAGACATTAATAACACTCCTACATGAGGAACCAGTTTTTCACATATATGGGTAATATGGCTCTTTCACATATATGGGTAATATGGCTCTTTCACATATATGGGTAATATGGGTTTTTCACATATATGGGTAATATGGGTCTTTCACATATATGGGTAATATGGGTTTTTCACATATATGGGTAATATGAGTTTTTCACATATATGGGTAATATGGGTTTTTCACATATATGGGTAATATACAATGCAAATATGCATTTCAGAAAAAAATTAAAAGTAAGCTTAAATACTCTTTCTTGAAATTAGGTGTGTATATATTCACACGGCTTAGGGAAAACTTACTTTATTTTTTCCCACCCAAATATCTATTTATCTATCTATCCATCTATCCACCAATCATTTATTTTGGTGGTTTGGTATATAATAATTTTCCATAAACTGCCAGTTAAGAACAAGTGGTAAACTATAGCCAATTATTTATCAAGCTCTAGAAATAATAACTGTGGATACAAATATTTTTACAACTTCCACTGTATCATAAGCACTGCTGAGGAGAAAGGAAACCCAAAGCTGGCGAAAGTGGCACATACATAATCTCAGAGTAAACGCAAGAGTAACCTGGAGAGCTGTTAAGATTTTATTCAAATAAATGTAATGTAGTTCTACAAAGTATATTTTAGGACAAAAACAAGTAAAGAAAGAATGCAAAACTTGTGCATTGTCCAGATAACACAAACACTAACCAAGATACAACAACTGTCTCCCAACTCAAGTTTCCCATTCCGGTCCTCTGTTTCAGGGGCCAGCCAACTACTACTCTCAAGCCAAATCTGGCCCACCATTGTTTTTGTAAATAAAGTTTCATTGGAACACAAGTACATCCACTTGCTGGTAAACTGTCTATGGCTGCTTTCATACTGCAGGTGCCAGGGTTCAGGCTGCCTGACCCACAAACCCTAAAACGTTTACTGTCTGGCCCTTTACAGAAAGTGCTTGCTTGCTGAACGCTGTCATAGGCAACAAATATACAAATGCACATGGAACTGGCCGCCATGCTCTCCACTGCTCCGCCTCTAGTGGTGGTTGGAATGTTCTCCCTACCTCAGTAAGGCTGTCTTGGAGCCTTCCCTGCGTCTCTGATATGATGAATCTTATTATCAAGTACACTCTCTTTTGCTGTGGGCTGGCATGAACACTCTTCCCTGACACTGGAGCTGCTTACAATTGCTTCCAAATGACCTTACACTTTCATTCTTGACTTATTCTAAAATTATGTGCAAAAATATTCCCTTTGTGTTAAGCTTGGACAAGCGGTGATTTATACATTTGCTGGAGAAATGAAAACCTTGATTCGAATCAATAATATCAAATAGCTGCCATGAATTTAAAATGCTTCCAACAAAGCTTTATAGCAGAGTTTTGTAAATGGATATGGTCTTGATTTATTAGGGAAATGGGGTGAATGCATACTGAAAGGTATTGATTTTTTTGTTTTTTTCCAAGATAGAGGTAGCATACCATTGATTTACAATATCACTAGTGTTGTTATGGTTCTAAGCATTTTTGTTTTTGTTTTTGCGATATGCGGGCCTCTCACTGTTGTGGCCTCTCCCGTCGCAGAGCACAGGCTCCGGACGCGCAGGCTCAGCGGCCATGGCTCACGGGCCCAGCCGCTCCGCGGCATGTGGGATCTTCGCGGACGAGGGCACGAACCCGTATCCCCTGCATCGGCAGGAGGACTCTCAACCACTGCACCACCAGGGAAGCCCTGGTTCTAAGCATTTTTTAATCGCCATTGTTACTTCTCCTGCAACCTACGAGTTATTTAGGACTGCATTTTAAAATTCCCAAGTGCATGGGGTTTTACTAACTATTTTTTTATTACTGATTTCCAGTGTATTGCTTTGTGGTCATTCTCTATATTGGGGGTACAAGTTTTTGTATTTATATTATACCAGACATCTTAATGTCATTACTTAAACCTTCTATCTACTTTCTGATATTCTGTTATCTTGATCTATCAGTTTCTGACAAAAGCATGTTAGAATCTTAAACTGCTGATGAATGTGTTCATTTCTCTTAGTAAATTCTGTCACTTTTCTTTCTGGAGCTCAGGGTGCATACAATTTCATACTGTTATATCTTTTTGGTAGATTTGCCCGTTTATTATATACCATTTAATTTTACTAAAACAATCTCTATATTAAATTCTATAATGTGGGATATTAGTATTTCTAAACTTTCTTTTTATTAGTATTCTCCTTGATTTTGTTTAACTGTGTCATCTTTATATAGCTGGATTTTTAGTAGGTAAATCCATTTATACTGATGATAATTACTGATATACTGGGACCTATTCCCATCATTTTATATTGTATTTTCTATGTTGCCATCCTTTTCCTTTCTTTTCTTTTCTCTCTCCTTCTACTTATTTTTTTATTTTAAATTCATTTCCTTTTATTTCTTCTCAGTTTTGGTTATTTGTCTTATTTTATATTTATAGTGGTTATTTTCATTACATATACTATACACTAATTTGTCTAATAAAATCTGAAGTTAGTAATTGAATGCTTCATCAAAACACTTCATCACAATGCTATTTTTACATTTAGCATTTAATTAAATTAGTTGGTATTATTCCATCCATTTCTGTACACACTGTTTCTTGAACCCCAACCCTTCTCTCTTACCTTCTCACTTATCTTCTTATTGAAGAACATCCTTGAATAGTTCTTAAAATGGTAGCTCTATAGTCTTTGCATATAAAGTTTGCCTGTGAAAACATGCCTGTGTTTGATGCTTACTCTTTTTTTCTTTTTTTTTGGCTGCACTGGGTCTTCGTTGCTGCGTGCGGGCTTTCTCTAGTTGCGGCGAGCGGGGGCTGCTCTTCGTTGTGGTGTGTGGGCCTCTCATTGTGCTGGCTTCTCTTGTTGCAGAGCACGGGCTCTAGGCACGCGGGCTTCAGTAGTTGTGGCATGAGGGCTCAGGAGTTTTGACTCACAGGCTCTAGAGCTCAGTAGTCGTGGTGCACGGGCTTAGTCGCTCTGTGGCATGTGGGATCTTCCCGGACCAGGGCCTGAACCCGTGTCCCCTGCATTAGCAAGTGGATTCTTAACCACTGTGTCACCAGGGAGGTCCCCTGATGCTTACTTTTGAATGTGAGGATGGCAAGTGCTTTCCTTCTAACCTGGATTACTGTACAAGAGAAGTCCACTGTTAGCTGAATTGTCATTTCCTTGTAGGTTTCACTGTGGTACCTTAAGAATTTCTCTTCATTCTCAATGGTTTACAACTAACTATTATATGCCATGGAACAGACTTACATTTATTCACCTTTTCAGTTCATAGAGCGCATTTTTCATGTGAAGATTTTAATTCGGAATAATTTTGAATATTACTTCATCTAACTCTATCCATTCTCCAGCCACTTGTCTCTTAAGAAACTCCTAACAAAATAATATTAAAGCATCTCAATTTGGTCCTCAAATCTCACAGCTACAGGACTTCCCTAGTGGTGCAGTGGATAAGATTCCACACTCTCAATGCAGGGGACCCGGGTTCAATCCCTGGTCAGGAAACTAGATCCCACATGCATGCTGCAACTAAGAGTTCACATACTACAACTAAGAAGCCAGCGAGCTGCAACTAAGGAGCCCGTCTGCCACAATTAAGACATGGTACAACCAAATAAATAAATATATTTTTTTAAAAGGTCACTAAAAAAAAAATCTCACAGCTACTCTTTTATATTTTTATATTTCTTTTAAAAAATATTTTTCCTGCTATCCTGTTTGTTCTAATGTTGTAACAACATCTAATTACCAACTTCTCTTTGAGTATGTGTAGTAAGAGTTTATCTCCAAAACAGGATTTTGGGGTTTTTTTTAATACTGATATTGCTCAATTTTTCTGTGATTTCTAACTTTTTATATTTATTTCTGCCTATCTTGATAACTTTCCTGTCCTTTTAGAAAGGATGTTGTTTACTCACTTAAGCATCTTAAATACATAAATTTTAAACTCAGGCTGTTCCAGAATACTCTTTTCAGTTAATTAATTTTTTAAATGTTGACTTTATTGATTGTAATCAATTCTTATAATGGGTTTCTACACAGGTTTTGGAATTTTGGATTGTGGCTCATTTACAGTGTTGATTTCTGTATTTTCTCCTTTCTATTCCTTTCTCCTTCCCTGTTTCCCTTTCTCCCCTTTCCCTCCAAGCTTATGCCTGGTGTGTAATGATTTCATCGCTGGTTGAACTCTCAATCCCCCTATGATGGTTAATTTTACACGTCAACTTGACTGGACCATGGTGCCCAGACATTTAGTCAAACACTTCTCTGTATGTTTTAGTGAGGGTGTTTTTGGATGAGATTAACGTTTTCATTGGTGGACTTTGAAAAAAGCAGACTGCCCTCCATAATGTGTGCGGGCCTCATCCAATCGGTTGAAGGCCTGCACAGAACAGAAGGACTGGCCTCCCTTGAGCAAGAAGGAATTCTGCCAGCAGACGACCTTCAGACTTAAAGCCAGCATCAGCTCTTCTCTGGATCCCCACCTGCTGGACTACCTGCGGATTTGGGACTTGCCAGCCTGTATAATCATGGGAGCCAATTCCTTATAATAAATCTCTCTCTCTCCCTCTTTCTCTCTGGCTCTCTATACACACACACACAACTTTAACACAACTTTGGGTAAGTTTCTCTGGAGTGTAATGACTACTGTACACACCCCAAACCCTATCCAGATGAGATATAATGATGGCATTTCAGGGTCTCTGCTTTGTGAAAGAGAAATTCAGCTAGAACAGATCCTGTCCCTGAATGACTGGATGACTTGGTCCAATCATTGGTCTTGAGGCTATACCTGTGCCCTTCAGCCCCGCTAAACCCACAGTTGGCTAAAAGCCATAGCCTCAGGCAGTGATCAGTCTCTTCACTGGAGTAGGAAGGAGAATCTCACCGAAGCTCCTAACATGTCAAAGTGAACCTGGAGCCATGAATACTGTGACAGGAAATTCACAAGCCACATCTGCTGATGAATACCAAATATGGATATGTCTGCTTTCTTTCTGCGATAATAAAGAATGGGAAAGACTGATAACTTCTATGAAAACAAACTTATATATACATATATATAGATATAGATATAGATATAGATATTTTTTTTTTTGCTGTACGCGGGCCTCTCACTGCTGTGGCCTCTCCCGTTGCGGGGCGCAGGCTCCGGACGCGCGGGCTCAGCGGCCACGGCTCACGGGCCCAGCCGCTCCGCGGCACGTGGGATCCTCCCGGACCGGGGCACGAACCCGCGTCCCCCGCATCGGCAGGCGGACTCTCAACCACTGTGCCACCAGGGAAGCCCCTGAAAATATATTTTGAAAAATATATTTTGGAGAAAAGGAAATTTCATCTATAAGACCCAGAAGAAGAACATTCTGATCTTTTGTTTTTGGTATGAAAGAAGTTTTGTAATTGACTGACAGCATCAATGGGCATCATGAAGTCATGGTTTCTACAAAAAAACTTGCCACATAGGTTGAGGTTAAAAGACAATGTGATAGAAATAGACTTAGAGACAGAGAAAACAAACTTATGGTTACTGAAGGGGAAGCGGGGAGGGATAAGTTAGGAGTTTGGGATTAACAGATACACACTACTAAATACAAAACAGATAAACAACAAGGACCTACTGCACAGCACAGGGAACTCTACTCAACACTCTGTAATGACCTATGGGGAAAAAGAATATGAAAAAGAACAGATATATGTATGTATAAATGACTCACCTTGGGCTTCCCTGGTGGTGCAGTGGTTGGGAGTCTGCCTGCCAATGCAGGGGACACGGGTTTGAGCCCTCGTCCGGGAAGATCCCATGTGCCACAGAGCAACTAAGCCCATGTGCCACAACTACTGAGCCCGCGTGCCACAACTACTGAAGCCCACACGCCTAGAGCCTGTGCTCTACAACAAGAGAAGCCACTGCAGTGAGAAGCCCATGCCCCACAACAAAGAGTAGCCCCCCGCTCGCCACACCTAGAGAAAGCCTGTGCTCAGCAACAAAGACCCAATGCAGCCAAAAATTAAAAATAAATAAAATAAATTTATTAAAAAAGAATAAGTCACCTTGCTATACACCCGAAACTAAAACAACATTGTGAACCAACCATACTTCAATTAAAAAGGAAAAAAAATAAATTGAGAAAAAATAAATGACATAATTACATTTAAAAAAGGTTGGGCTTCCCTCGTGGCGCAGTGGTTAAGAATCCGCCTGCAAATGCAGGGGACACAGGTCCGAGCCCTGGTCCGGGAAGATCCCACATGCCACAGAGCAACTAAGCCCGTATGCCACAACTACTGAGCCTGTGCTCTAGAGCCCGCGAGCCACAGCTACTGAGCCCACGTGCCACAACTACTGAAGCCCGCGTGCCTAGAGCCCATGCTCCGCAACAAGAGAAGCCACTGCAATGAGAAGCCCGCGCACCGCAACAAAGAGTAGCCCCCGCTCACCGCAACTAGAGAAAGCCTGCATGCAGCAAAAAAAACCCAACGCAGCCAAAAAAATTTTTTTAATAAAAACTGAAAATCAATAAAAAGATGATGTGGTAAGCTACAGGGAGACGGTGTTCTTGTAGAACACCCCTCTACCTGGCTGCCTCTTGCCCCTCTTTCAGATCGCAGGTTAAACATTTCTTTGCTTTTGCCTTGTTTAGACCTCACCCCTCCTCCCAAGCACAACTACCAATAACTGGCTTAATTTCTCTTCCACTTGATCCTAAGACACCCAGGGTTTACCCCACTGGCACATTCCAGAGGGTATTGTTATAGCTTGCTTAATATCAGCGTCACTCATAATAACATGTTAATCTTTTAAGGGCTGAAACCTCTTCTGCCTTAGGAATAATTGAGTTGGCTGTGCCTAGACCCGAGATTTGCACATGATTAGCCCCCAATTAGTATTTCTTGGAGCCGACTGGCTTCTCTTCATTCCGAATAGCCTTGCCCTTCCTGAGCATTTACGGTCTAAGCACAAAGCTATTCCCATGAGACTGTATGTTTTACAACAAACATTTGATTCGCTGAGACACTCTCTTTTTGGTGCACGGCGACGCTGTTGTCTTTCTCTGCACGCCCCTCAGCATTCTCCTAGGTGGGATTAGCTCCCCTCAGCCTTCCATGCTGTTCTTCCATGCTGTTTATGATCTTCCCCCTATACTTTCCTACAGAGGGTGACGCAAATCCAAGAACACTTCCAGCTTAAAAAAAAGTCTTAGCCTTTTTGAATATTACGTGGCTCTGGAACAAATCAGAAATTTTACCAGCACTTAAGAAAAAGGCCATTTCATCTCAGTGGAACTCTGAACACATGATTACAGAAAAGCAAATTTAAAACATAAGCACTCTGTGAAAACTTTTTTCACACATCCTCCACTCAGAAAGTCAGCACAGGGCTCACTCAGAGCAGGAGGGAGGGGTCTGATGTGATTGCAGAAAGGTTTGAACTGATCACAGCATCTGCCTCCTCATGGGCAGGAAGGGCCCAGAGAGCCTCTGTAGGAAATGGAACCTCAAGGAGGCAAAATCATCGCTCTTACCTCAAACACATTAGGCCAGGCCATTACACAATAACTGAAATGAGTTCTAGGAGAAAGCTGCCCCACGCCCTCAGGTCTTCACCAATTAACCTTTGGAAAACTCTTCAAAACGCAAACTGTCATTTAAAAAGGCATTAGGGAGGATGATGTAATGCAGAACAGTCCTTACATAACCAGAACCTGAAAAGACACGTGGCATAAAAAAGGGAGAAATGGAGACTCAATTCCAGGCGAAAATTTCTTTTCTCCCTCAGACTCAAATGTGTTGAGGTTCTTTGCTTTTTCAAAAGGGTGGGTGAGAGGGAAATAAAGGCATCATCACATAGACATCCGAATATCTCAAGGAAAACAATAGATTCTCAAAATAAATTGTAATAGATATTTTTCAGTACTAAATTTGCTGTGACTTATCAAATAACCCACAGGAGTACAGATTTGTGTTAACGTTCCTATAAGCATTCTGAGACCTAAGCCACAGAAGGAAGGTGCTTTCAAATATTTTATTATGAGGTTTCTATCTAAAGGGGCAAAGACTAGTTGAAACAATGATGGTATCAGCAGGGAAGGGAGATTAGGGGTTCGTGAATAAGATAAGAAAATAGTAAAAGCTTTAATGCAACACTGATTTGCATTTTCTCAGTGCAATTCTCATTGGCTTCCTCTAAGTGGAAATTGCAGTTTTGTGTTTTACCGAGTACAACTTAATTAAGCAAAACTAAGGCAAGTAGGACCCAGGGCCCTGGGAGGAGGGGATACAGAACTTCTCTCTTCCCCCATCTGTCTTGACAAACGGCAACCTTTCCAATGATCCCTGGTATCAGAGCCGTTGGCTGGTTTGCACACACACCAAAGAGTCCACAACATCATAGAGATAACATCAGAAAGTCCTTTTCTTTGGAGCCTCTAGCCAAAGTGAGGGGGTTCTGTTGGCAGGCAGAGGGCACCTTTTGATTATGGGAGCATCTGGGTTGGTGCCCCAGGCTCATGACAGGACCTGAATGGTGACAGGGAATAGCCGGTTCTGGCGAAGCCACTGGCCAAACACAGGAGGCCCCCTCGCCTTGGGGACAGTGACAGGACAAGTGGGGATGAAGTGAAAGGCTGTGACTTGGTTTGGACTCTCTTCCCTGATCACAGAAAGTGAACCATGGGCACAAACGCACGCAGGGGCACGGGTGTCAGCAGCAGCCCCAAAGCGGCAGGCTGCTGCAGCCTCGTTTCTGTGAGGCACCTGGAAACACGCCTGACCTGTACGCCTTTTCCCTGAAGCCTGAGGAACATGTGACTTTCTTGCCTGAACGGTAAGCAATCAGCCTTCTCTGTGCTCATCTGAGTACCAGAGTCAGGGAATTTAGATCTGCATCTGTTTACTCTTCCTTTTGCGGCTACCTAGTCACCCTCAACTAAAATAACAGCAAAAACAATGAGATACCACTGCCAAACAGCACCTATGCTCATGAATACACAAAATCCCTCAGCACCTACTTAATGTTTGCAAATATTAGCTACCCCACCCTGGTTGAAGATGCTTGAGAAGGCTGAGCTCTGCTAACACAATTAATTCGCTCATTACATACATCTTCATCAGCAGGAGAAAGGTAAATTCCAGACCAGCCAGGGATGGCATTCAAAATTCCAAATGAGTGGGTTTTACAGCAATAAGCATTGAACGTTTTTAAGTGTTTTTCTCTACCAATACTACCAACGTTACTTAATTCATAGTCAACGTGCTATTCCCTGTGCCCACGTCAACAATACTAACCTTTCAAAATCCCTTAACATAAACATATTATAGCTTTGGTTGAGGATTTAGCTTTTTGCCGCTGAGGTTCTGGCCGTAGTTACAGGCTGTTACCTTGCAAACCCAGTGATGTGTGAATGTCCTCTCTCCACTGAATGCTGTAAAGTTGTGGTCTCCCTAGCCCTGCTTCTCCCCCCACCCCCTGAATCTCCCCTTAAATGCCTGTTGCTGTCTCTACTCCAGAATTTGCACTTTGGGTCCTTGTGCAGAGGTCTGTGCTTCTCCCTGTGTGTGGAGGACACAGTTTCTACGTGTTAAGAGTTTACCTGCCCCCTCACCCATCTCTAATGCCGCCTCCTCCATGTAGGCTTCTCTGATATGCCAACCCCCAGGTTTCTTTACAAGTCCTCCCAACGACACTTATCACCTTCTCCTTGACATTTATCTCTCTGTATTGAAACCTTATTCCTCCAGTTCTCCTTAAAAGCAGGGAATGAGACTTCCTTGTGATTCTAAACTCATTTCTTGCCTCGGCTGAAATAGGCATTCAATCACAAAGCGTTGCATTCTGATTACTGACTTGCCCTGCCAAAGCAGGAGTGCCTCTGGGGAGTATGATCTATTTACCTTCAAGGGCAGCATCTGAGGTCATTCTTCAGCACTACAAACCAGAAATTCCACGGAGAGAAATAAGTTATTTTTCACTGAGCATCGGAGTCTCCAAATGCCAATTGTCATGGGAAAGATAATGTACTGTTATCTGCACATGCTGTTTATCAGATGGTTTTCCTGGGACAAAAAGAGATGGGGAAGACCAAGCAAGGACTGGCTCTTACAAGGGAAGAGAGATCAAAAAGAAATAGGTCAAAAATGAAGATGGAAGGGTCCAAAACAAAGAGAAGTGACTCCTGCCACACTTTTTCCCAGGCCCAGTTCTGCAGGTGACAGGAGCATTCTCAGAAGGTTACTGCCTTGAGGTCGTTCTGTGTCTCTTCTCACCAGCCACTGCACACGTGTCCTCCTGAGAGTGAGCTACCATCGGGCGCTGACTATGATACCACCTGTCTATAGGCTGTGGTCTCTGTACTGGGTTGGTCACCTCTGCAAAATTTGGGTATTCTTCAGCCTTTCGTTTCAATGTGAGACCTCCAGGAGTGTATTTGATTTCAGTTACTAAATTTGTTCTTCTTTCCCTCTAACTTGGATTTCCAGACCCACTGTAACTAAGCCGAGAATCCATTCCACCTTAACTGTCCATATGGTCATGAAGATAATTTGGACGTAAAATAACTGCATGTTTTAGGCATGGCGGGGCGGGGGGGGGGAATGAATAAAACAACCCAAACTCTACCTTGGGCTAAATTTCTCAAAGAACCCAGTGGATTTCTTTATAATACAGGTGCATCAAAGACAGACAGACACATGCTGATGCACCAGAGAAAAGGCAGGAGCAGGCACAAACTGGGTAACAGTATGTGCAAATGGCCAGCAAAATGGACAATTATCCAACGTGTTTGCACAAACAAGGAGCAGATTATCTAAGCTACTGTGGGTTTTTCCTGCTG
>NW_006775372.1:3245813-3248876 GCF_000442215.2 Lipotes vexillifer
GCAGATGCAAATAGCATACTTTTAATTTTTCCACTGTGTTTCTCCATTCACGGGAGGCTTTGATTTAATAGCTGTAATGAGAGATGGAAGCTTCTCAAAGTTCAGTGACTCGTTTCACTTTTGGACAATTCGGGCAAAGAGAAATAATTCTGTAAAATGATTTCAGCTGCACGCATGGCAGAAGCGAGCCCATCTACATAAGGTGCATAACAGAGTCACCTTAAAGTAATTAAATGTTACAGAGAAACACAACCTAAGTGCAGATTTAACACCTTTTTCTAGCTCCAGTGCTGGGGAAGGAGCACAGCCATCCTGAGCAGGTCAGGCTCTCAGTGCGTAAAAGGTGAGACCTGTTTGGCAATGACCCTCCTTCCAAAGCAAGGGAATCACAGTTTGAGGCTTTGCAGCTTGGTTCCCTAGTAAACCTCTCTCTGACCACCGGGCAACTACTCGGATCTTCCTTTTCTCATTTATCAAATGGAAATAATAATACCAGTGACAGGGATGTTGTAGAGAGAAAAGTTAAAAGACATAATAAATGAAAAGATCTTTGAAAAACTAACACTAGAAATAAAGCACCTTTTTTTTTTTAACATCTTTATTGGAGTATAATTGCTTTACAATGGTGTGTTAGTTTCTGTTTCATAACAAAGTGGATCCGTTATACATATACATATGTCCCCACATCTCGTCCCTCTTGCGTCTCCCTCCCTCCCTCCCTCCCCATCCCACCCCTCTAGGTGGTCACAAAGCACGGAGCTGATCTCCCTGTGCTGTGCGGCTGCTTCCCACTAGCTGTCTATTTTACATTTGGTAGTGTATATATGTCCATGCCACTCTCTCATTTCGTCCCAGCTTACCCTTCCCCCTCCCCATGTCCTCAAGTCCATTCTCTATGACGTCTGAGTCTTTATTCCTGTCCTGTTCCTAGGTTCATCAGAACCTTTTTTTTTTTTTTCTTAGATTCCATATATATGTGTTGGCCTACGGTATTTGTCTTTCTCTTTCTGACTTACTTCACTCTGTATGACAGACTGTAGGTCCATCCACCTCATTACAAATAGCTCAATTTCGTTTCTTTTCATGGCTGAGTAATATTCCAGTGTATATATGTGCCACATCTTCTTTATCCATTCATCTCTCGATGTACACTTAGGTTGCTTCCATGTCCTGAAAGCACCTTATTTTAAGGCAAGTTGCTGTTTATCCAAAATTTGCTTTTGCACATGATAGCTGCTTGAGTAACACCAGATGCTTCTGTCGGTGACCCCTAACCTCCTGGTGGCTACATGCAGGGGATTCTGTATAGTCCTCATCCATCTCGCCTCTACAGCCTTCTCATGGACTTTATTAGGCCTTGTCTGAAAAGCCTCCCTTGGTTCAACTTGTACTCTGTTGCTTTCTTCCAATTGAAATCCAAATTACAACTGCATGCAGCGTCTCGCAGGGGCTTGTCGCCCAGGAGTACTGTCCCTGGCTCATCTCCTCTGCTTGCGTTTGTCCCTGCCTCCAGATCTTGACCTCCATCACCTCTGAACCCCAAACGATATGTCAACAACCTTCTGGGTGTCTCCACCTGAAGCCCCTTTCCTTAGCGTCTCTGTAAAACCCAACAATCACGTCTCCAGCCCCTGCCCCTACAGGCGTCCCTGTTAGACTCCACAGTCCCTTATTTGTCATTAGCTACAAAGAACCACCATTGTTCACCTTTCTCTTCATCCCCTGCTCTCAATAAGCTGAATCCAAGTCACCTAAGTTTGCCTTGGATGTGTTTGTTGAATCATTCACTTCAGCCACATACAAAGAAGATTCTTTTCATACCTTCATCAAATTATTGCAAATAACCACTCTGTTGATTTCCATGACCTCCAGACTTTACTCCTTCCAATCTACCTTCCCCACAGCTGCAAACTGATCTTTCTAAAGCTGAAATCTAGTCGGCAGTACCTCACACCGCCCCTTCCCCACACCAGCCGCCTCCTGGAGAAGCCAGCGGCACTTTGTGCCCCCTGCGGACCTCCCACGGCCTCGGTGTAACTGACTGACAGAGAGCTCCAGCTCTAGAATCTATCCCCACATTCGCAGCGAGGTCCCACGGGCTGCTCCCCGCCAACGATTAAGCATGATGGAAACGCTAACCCAGAGCCGTTTCTGGGAGACGTGAGACTCCTGTGTTGGCTGCAGGACTCCCCTGGCTCAGCTGAACCCTCCTGAGAGCTCATGGCTGTCCAGGATTCTTCTAGCCAACTTTCATTTCAGGTCAGACTTTACTGTGCTCAGAGCCCTCTTCCAGCCTTCTCCAGCTCCCTTCTCACTTCCCTTCACACAGGTATTTTCCCTAATAAGACCCTTGAGAGTTTAATGCTGCCTTGGCGTCTACTTCTCAGGACACTCGGACTAACACACATCACAAATATTTATATTTCTGTTTTGCGAATTCCCATTCGTACCATGGACTGACGACATGCGTTTTTACATTTTTCAGTTCTCTCTGTCGTCACCACTGTTCTCTTCTGGATCAGTTTTTGCTCACAGATAGGGCATCCCTTTCTTTCAGCTAAATTAGGTGCCTCTCCTTGGTAATTACCTATCATACCACGTACTATTGTCTATTCCCTATTGTAATTGTGCGTTTACCATCTATTTCCACCATTGGGACGTGCGCTTTTCAAAGGCAACAGTCACACGCATAGTCTATACCTAAAGTCTAGTACAAGGTATCACTACACATTCAGTGGCTGGCACTGTCTCACATTCAGATTTCTTCCGGTTTGCTACTGCCATATAAGAAACCTTCCAAAAGTTAGTGGCTTGAAACAGCAACTACTGTATTTTATGCGTGATTCTATGTGTCAGGAATTCAAGCAGAGGTCAGAGGACACGTCCTGTCTCTGTGCTGTGATATCTGGGGCTTCGGCTGGGGTCACAGGTGCGGGCTCTCGGTTCTTCTCCATGTAGTATCTACTAGGGCTGCAATGGCTCCTTTACTTGCATGCCTAGTGTCTGGACTGAGATGGCTGAAATACCTGGTGCTGACCAGCATATCTCCCCCTCCCCCTCCCC
>NW_006775372.1:3248953-3285443 GCF_000442215.2 Lipotes vexillifer
TGGTGCTTCTTCATAGCATGTTAGCCTCAGAACAGTCAAACTTCCTACACTACTGCCTTACAGAGGAAGGAAAACCAGAGGTCCAGGTAGAAGCTGCAAAGAGTCTTTTAACCAAGTCTCAGAAGCCCTTGAATGTCCCTTTTGCTGTATTCTGCTGATCAAAGGGGCACAGGCCAGCCCACATTCAAGGGGACCGGGGTAGAGACACCTTCTCTCTTTTTTTTTGTTTTTTGCGGTATGCGGGCCTCTCACTGCTGTGGCCTCTCCCGTTGCGGAGCACAGGCTCCGGACGCGCAGGCTCAGCGGCCATGGCTCACGGGCCCAGCCGCTCTGCGGCATGTGGGCTCTTCCCGGACCGGGGCACGAACCCGCGTCCCCTGCATCGGCAGGCGGACCCTCAACCACTGCGCCACCAGGGAAGCCCGAGACACCTTCTCTTAACGGGGAGATGCCATGCATACACACGGACAGCAAAATTGATGGTGGTCATGTGGAAGACAAGCTCCCTCAAGATTCCATCTTAAAGGACACATTTGGAAAGACCTCCTTTCTGAGACATCCCATCTAAACTGCACAGTCCGCACTAGCGATTCTGTCACAGTGTTTATTCCCTTCAACACAGTTATCAGTCTGAGATTTCTTGTCTGTATGTCTAACTGTTCACTGACTACCCTTCTGCTAGAATATAAGCCCCATGGAGACAAGCTCACCATTGTATTCCGAGCTCCAGACACAGGGCATGGAGTGGAATAGATGCTAGTTTTTAAGTGTGCACACTAGAGAGAGACTCTCTCGTTTAACAGATCCATAGGGATTAATTTTGCCTCCCAAATTAGACAACATTTCTATATGACAAGACTATGCCTTTTTGAACCCCTCTCAGTGCCAAAGACAATACAGGGTTCACATAGTGTCAATAAACCTTCGTTGAATAATAATAACAATCTTGGTCCTCACTCAGAAGGTCACTGGAGGCCCATTTTTCAAGTATTTTTGGTGGAAACCATCTTATATCAGAAAGGCCACTGGAGAAGACCACAGGTGCTAAAACTCACACCCCTCATACTTGTTCCTCTGCTTTGTAATGAAGGGCCACGTAGCAGAACCTTTCCTACCATGGGAGTTGACCTCCCTAAGGTCCAGCTGGAGGGGGGGGGAAGAGCAAAAAGGCAAAGGGCAGTCAACCCTGCACAAGTCACTGCTCTCCTCTGAGCCGATCATCTCTTCTCTAAAGTGTAGCTCCTGAACCCAAAGAGCTGTATTAACAGAGATAATCCATATAAAGAACTTGTGGCCAAGTCTAGCGGATGTGGAGGCGGATGTTCAATGTATGATATTTTCCTAGTGGCTAATGCCTGTGGTTACAAAGTGGCAGTGTACCGAATTCTTCAGGTCTACACTTTATGTATTAGACATGCTCTACGTCTAAGGGAATTGATAACTTTTGTCTTTTATTTTCAGACAAAGAGGAAATGAAAGGACGTGGGAAAGGACCACAGGAAACACAGTGCTCCAATTCCATGTGAAACAGCAGAAGTGAAAAATGCCTCCATTTAGATGCTTTGAGTTGGCTTGAAAGTGATTCATAATTGGCCCTGGGAGACAGTACAGTCATACTCTTATCAGTACATTAAGGCCATCAAAACAAGGCAGGGCTGACCTCTGTTAATTTTCTAAACTACACTGACGAAAAGAGGTTATAGAGAAAGAATCGGTATTTGTAAGCAAGCTAATACATCATAAACACTGACAATATTATAACTCTGGGAACCATGAAGACAAATAAAAAATAGATACCAAGACTTAATGCAAGTAAATAACGCTGCTCTCACTGGCCTTTCAGAAGAATATTAACAAAGATGTTTCAAATACCAATAACCTCTAGTTTCGTGTACTGAAGGGAGATGATCTGGTTTATAAATCACACATGTCACTGGCTTATTCTATTTTTCTTCCTCCTACTACCAAGCTTTGGATCCAGTCACCAAATAATGAAAGGTTGCCCCAAATAGGAACCAGAGGACAGGAGAATTATAAAATAAAAGTAGTTCGTTTTCACACGCAAGATTCTCTTGCCAATTTGTGGAGAGCTAGAAGAGAGGTGAAATATGTCTGAGATCATATTTAGATTTTACACTGAGTTATGCTTTCACTCACCTCTCTGTAGTGATAGTTGCAAGTTATGTTGTTGCAAATAAAACACGTGGTATCAAGAAGGTGAAGCCCATGTGAAGGAAAATTACACACCTGAAGAAAAGGAAAGAGGGGGCAGAGCGTACAAGGTATGGAACTTGGTGTAAAATCATACTATTATTTTAAAGTATCCCTTTAGTTAGATAATTCGAGTGTATAATTTTTTATTGCATTGAAACTACACAAAGGCCAATTTTTCAGTTTAGGTAATACTATAGACAGTGGGTCAGCAAACTTCTCTTAAGGGCTTAAGAGTAAATATTTTCCTCCGCTATTGTAGCATGAAAGCAACCACAGACGATATGTCAGTAAATGGGTGAGGCCATATTCTAATAAGATTTTATTTAAAAGAACAGACGGGGGCTTCCCTGGTGGCGCCGTGGTTAAGAATCCACCTGCCAATGCGGGGGACACGGGTTCGAGCCCTGGTCCGGGAAGATCCCACATGCCGCGGAGCAACTAAGCCCCTGCGGCACAACTACTGAGCCTGCGCTCTAGAGCCCGCGAGCCACAACTACTGAAGCCCGTGAGCCTAGAGCCCGTGCTCTGCAACAAGAGAGGCCACCGCGATGAGAAGCCCGTGCACCGCAATGAAAAGGGCCCCCACTCGCTGAAACTAAAAGAAAGCTCGAGTGCAGCAATGAAGACACGACACTGCCATAAATAAATAAATGAGTTTATTAAAAAAACAAAAACAAAAAAACAGATGGTGGGCCAAATGTGGCCCATTTGTGGTTATTTGCTGCCCCTGTAATAGAACATCATAAATCCAAAATAGAGACAGCTCTAGAAGTGAAAAAAATAAACTAAAATACATGTGCACAGCCTAAGAAAAAGTCACTCAAACGAAGTGTTAAGTTTGGCTGTATTTTTTAGTAGCTACCCAAGACAGACAACTGTGTCCTGCTGTCCCTTCATAGTCCCTAACCCCTGGCAACCACTGATCTGTTCTCCATCACTATAGCTTGTCTTTTTGAGAATGTCAAATAAATGGAATCATACAGCATGTAATTCTTTGAAACTGGCTTTCTCCCTCATGCAGGATTATGTCTTTAAAATTCATCCAAATTGTTTCACCTATCAATAGTTTGACTCATTTTATCGCTGAGTAGTAAACAATCATATCCAAATAGCTTTTTTTTTTTAATCCATTTACCTGTGAAAGGATATTTGGGCTGTCTCTAGCTTTTGACTAACACAAATAAAGCTTCTGTGAACATTCGGCCAGAGAATTTTATGGAAATGTAAGTTTTCGCTTCTCTAGGGTAGATACCAAGGAGTGGTACTGCTGTGTTGTATAGTAAGGGTACATTTTACCTTATACAAAACTGCCAATCCTTTATCCACTATAGAGGTTTTCTAATCATTGCACTTATTATTTTTCCATATTGGGAAGTAACATCCAGCCAGGGAAGCTCGCATACGTACTGGCTGAGTGACCTTCTTGAGCAAACCCTTCAGGCTCTAACACTGTCACCTATTTTTAAAAATGGGGATGACTGTGGTTCTTTTTTCACATGGTTCATGTAAGTTAATGAGATGTTGGTGCTAAAGCATTTAGGCCAGAGCCCACACTAGGGGCTCTCAACCAGGGCAATCCCATCTTCAGGGACCTTGGCACCGCCTAGAGATATTTTCAGTTGTCACAACTGAGGGAGGTCCTATCGGCAGCTGATGGGTAGAGACCACGGATGCTGCTAAACATCCTACAATGCACAGGACGGCCCCTCCAACAAAGAATTATCCAGGCCCAAATGACTTCAAGGTTGAGAAACCCTGGTCTACATACAGAAAATACTCAACAAATACCTATATCATCATCATCACCATCATCATCAACTTTAGAAAGGATATTGATTCAAACTCAGCATATTATTCAAGTGACTCAAAAATTCAAGGCAAGTAAACCCCTCAGAAAGAGTAATTCTGTATTATCCTAAAATCAAGGAAGTGAATATGTAATCAAAATAAATCATCACTGATTTTTTTTCTTAAAATTTCTTAAGAAAATGGTAATGTCCAAAGATCTTCTGAAGCTCCCCTGGAAACCCTGCTATTTCTAGAGTACTAGCATGATTATCATCCATGCTAAAAATAATAAAAAAGCAAATATTTCCACATTTTTCACCACACAAAAAAATTATCTTTCGGAATCTTAAAATACACCATAAATGTTGCTAATCATCCATTGAAATCATTTCAGTTCAGACAGACTTTCTTTATGAGTGTGAGAGGATTACTACAGATTTAACCTAGGATGAAGCTGGGATAACGAAAGGGAAGTACCTGTCACTGAGCGTGGCCTCAACAAGTGTCGGGTCCCCTCGGATCCTTTTCCCCCAGCCTTACTGTCTTGGTAGATGTGAACAAGTGGGGTGCAACACGATGTAACTCCATGTTAGCTTGACCAGCGGGTTGCCTGACTCAGCTGCGTGACTCTGGGCCTCCTAGACCTGTGGTCTCATCGTCTGCAAACGGACCCAATGCACCATCAAGGCCCCTTCCAGGCCCAATGTGCTTTGGGGGGGTTCCATCGCCAGTCACTGGTATGACAGCCCTTGGGAAGGGGCTGGGGAGAGGCTTCCAGCCACGTGTCCACTTCTCCTGCAAGTCCCAAAGCAGCCTAGAGCGGCAAACCATCTCAGGGTTCGGCCAACCTGGGCCGACCAGGTAGATCAGGTGAGGGAGGGGTGGCAGAGTGGTGAGTTTGTTTATTTAATGTTTTAAACATATGTAGAATTTATTCAGAGTGCATCGAGCAGCCTTTGCAAGAATGTCAACATGACTTTATCTGCATGTATTTGTTTTATTTTTTCCTGTTTTGCTGTTTGTGACAGCTTTATTAAGACGTAATTCACATATCCATATATGTCACTCATTGAAAGTGTACAATTCAGTGGTTTTTAGCACATTCACAGAGTTGTGCAGCCATCACCACAATCAACTGGAAAGCACTTCACCACCACAAATAAACCCCGTACTCCCCCTAGTTGGCCCATACCCCCTCACACCAAGTTTAGCTCCGTGAATAACCGGTCAAAGTAAATTTCACAAACCCTTCAAAAGCTGCTCTCTGTCTATTTTTCCTTTTCAACATCATTGACCATTTTTTTCTTCTGGTTTCTGACTGGCAACATTTATTGCAAGGTGAGGACTATAGGTGAGGAAAGTAACCGGCCTCCAGTACAAAAGTCATCAAGAAAATGGGGCTTCCCTGGTGGCGCAGTGGTTGAGAGTCTGCCTGCCGATGCAGGGGACACGGGTTCGAGCCCCGGTCTGGGAGGATCTCACATGCCGCGGAGCAACTAGGCCCGTGAGCCACAGTAACTGAGCCTGTGCGTCTGGAGCCTGTGCCCCGCAACAAGAGAGGCCACAGCAGTGAGAGGTCCTCGCACCACGATGAAGAATGGCCCCTGTTCGCTGCAACTAGAGAAAGCCCTCGCACAGAAACGAAGACCCAACACAGCCAAAAATAAATAGTTTTTTTAAAAAAAGAAAATTGATACTGTAATGCAATATTTAAAAAATTTCAATGAACACAAAAGCTCTCGAATTGTAAGCTACAATCCCCTAATCCTTTCTGTGATAAAATGTTATTTACAAAAACACAGGTGACCAACCCACAGGCCATAGTTTACCAACTTGATGCCTGAAAATACCGCATTATAATGTGACATATCTTGATGATAAAGGGTTTTTTTGGGGCGGGGTGAATTTTGTGCTTTAGATAAGTACCTTGCTGTCCTCACCTGTGTCCCAGCCCAGATACTGTTTTCATTTTCTCCCCTTCATTTCGCCCTTTCCTTTATAGACTAGTGTAAACACGAAAACAATTTATTGAAAGGCTGATAGAAGGAAGGAAATTAGATGATTCACAAACTGGGTCGCCCACCTGGAAAGAATGGAGGCCTTCATGGTAAACAGTTGGAAGAACTCAACTCTAGAAATGACAAGGAAGCACAGAGTTTCTGCAGCAACGACGCCCTACAGGGGCACGTTACCGAAACTCATGGTGCACGATGAATTTACTAAAACGATCTTAGGGAAAAGGTAAGTCGAGGGATAGTGAAACTTGCTGATGCTAATTTATTAAGTTAGTAAAAAATATGAAGGGACATAAAACGCAGAGTCATCTAATAGGGCTCTGGAAGTGAGCCACCTGATAAAATGTAACCCAGCAGGGAATAATTTCAGGAATAAAACCCAGAGGTACTCAGGAAAAACAGCCAATGATCAATGGCCCTAAGAAGCCATTGGTTTGGTAAGATGCAAAGCAGAAAGGTGTTTGCCTACGTTAGTGAAAGGATATGGAAAAATTCAAAGAGACACCAGACTGTGCATTCAGTGCCTAACGAACTCCCTCCTTACATGATGAGTCCACCACCACAATAACCCCCTACAGTGGGTGCTTTTGTAAAAATTCTGGTACTTTTGATTGAGGAGCCCAAGATGGGGAGACAGATGTCCTGAACACAGCCATGTTTTTAAAAAAGAGGTTCAGTGAGGTCAATTCAGTTCAACGATAGGGGCTCTTAAAGACACACAGAGACGAAACGTCACATTTGGGTCCTGGGACTCAGGAGGGCAGAGGAACAATGACGATTATTTTATCACACGTAGGAGGTTTCCCGCAGAGAAAAGAGCAGTGGTAAACTGGGATCTCGCACGCTCACTGGCGATAAGACGGAAGAGTCAGATGATGAAGCGTGAGCATTGGAACGTAGAGAAAAAGGAGAGGCTTCGGGCCCAAGGCTCGAACAGTGGGAGGTGCCCACGTCGGCCGGCGAGCTGGGGCTCGGGGTTGTGCCGGTGGGGACGTGAGTGGGTACAGGCAGCGCAGCCGGAGAGCAGCATGGGGGTGGGGCTCCTCCCACCTCCGAGGCAGACCGCCTCAGGATGCGCACCCGGCTCCCCTGCAAAGGAGGACGGGCTGGACCCACTTCACGTGCCTATCTGTGTGGGTTTTGTCTGCGCCCAGCTGCACTTTCTACTCTTTGCTGCCCTATCTATGCTCTGCGGGTCTGACCTCCCCGGGCTGCATCTGCGGGTCCCTGCGCCTCCGGTTTCTAGCTCAGGAACGGGCAGCCCCGGGACTGGAAGAGGGTCAGCTGAGGCTGACCGGTGAGCATTTACAGCACAATGGAGAGTCCCCACAACGACTGGGGGAGCGCCTAAGACCTGGTCCACACCTGCGGTCAGCCCCTGAGGCTTCTGCCTTCCGTGCTTTGGTGCAGCAGCAGCAGGACCATGCAGCTTTACTAGCACACGCCGAGACTGGCAACATTTGGGTTACACCTGCCATGTCTCCACGGAGACAGTGTAACTATGTCCATTTTACAGACGCGGGTCCTATGTTGCAGTACAGCCCTTTCATGACAAGCCACGGACGGTCACCTTCCCTTTCAGGGTTCTGGTGGTGTTTACTGTGGTAAAGATACACGTAAACTACGCCACGTTAACCATTCTTAAGCGTACAGTTCAGCGGCGACATTCATTCACGCTATTTTTCAACCATCCCCCCCATCCACCTCTAGAACTTCTGCATCTTTCCAAACTGAAACTCTGCGCCCATTAATCACTAACTCTGCAGCCCTCCTCCCCGAGCCCCTGGTAACCACCCTTCTACTTTCTGCCTCCGTGAAGCTGACAACGCAAAGTACTCCGCAGAAGCGGAGTCACACGGTAGCTGTCCCCATGTGTCTGGCTTATTCACTGAATGTAACGTCCTCGAGGTTCATGCACATTACAGCGGGTGTCAGAACTTCTGAGACTGACTACACTCCATTATGTGTATGTATCACATCTTATCCATCCGTCCACTGATGGACATTTGGGTTAAATCCACGTTTCGGTTATTGTGAATAATGCTGCCATGAACATCATTAATATACAATATCTGAGTCCCAGTTTTCAACTCTGTGGGATAAGAACTTAGCATTGCTGGGCCATATGGTAATCCTGTATTGAGTTTTTGAGGATCTCCATTTGAGTTTTGTTCTTTTACTCAGCAACAAAAAATAAAAGGTTAAAACCCTTGACCAACATATTCATTATCATGTAATTTTAATGGATACTAAACCTGCAAGAACTTCCAGTGAAACCATTTATAGAACTTTAAAAACAAATACATAGCACTTAGGGAGGTATCCAATTCTTGGCACCTGGCTGATTACATAACTTGTCGATGCAGTAATGTGACAACAGATACGCCATCATTCTTTTGAAACTAAAGTAGTTTCAGAAACATCTTGTTAAACTTTATTTCTGGTGAAGGAGTCAGTTTTATACTGCTATTTTTAGGGATATAATTGTGTGGGAAAAAAATCCTTATTTTGAAAATGAAAGCCCTGCCACACCTACACACAGAGACAAGATGGGAGAGAGACTGAACTCCATCATTCCTGCGATCTTATAGCCCACACCTGCACTAAAATAACCTCCACCCTACCCCAATCCGGAGCTTCTCTATAAGGCTTTTCTCCCTCATTAAATCTAATAAAACATCAGGGATAAGTGTGCTTCTGCCTCACAAATAAGAAGGAAGTCATTTATCATCTGGCAAGACAGGTGCAGAATCTCCCAGGTGGCGATTCCTACTTAAAGCAGGGGTCACAACGAAATGTCATCTGCACACCCCTGTCTAGTAACCACGTCGGTGTGGAGATGCGTCTTGAAAAGAGATGATAACGCTGGGAGCGCACAGCCTGTCTGATCCTTCATCAAGACTGACAGATCAATTCCAGGAAACTCGGCGCTTCTCCCGCAAACATCTACTCTGAAGTCCACTCTGGTGTTCAGATCTCCATGATGGCAGGGGCCCTGGGGAGACCGACGCACTCGTCTGAATATGTTTAGAAGCAGGGTTTAACTAACACCAAGAGCATCCAATCTGGAAGTCCCATCGGACACACTGCCCTGGACCCAGCCTGTAATCAGATGACTTCCAAGACAAAAACAAATGGCAGCTCTTTTTGAAACACAGCCAAATCCACTGCACCAAACCCAATTCTGGTTCAAACATCATATGAAAAATTTATGCTTAATTTTTTAATTTTAGGGGAAACTTGCTGAGCATTTTTAGAAAGTTTTTTTTTTAGAAATCTTTTCTCCTTAAGAAGTGGAGGATGACTTTTAGACACACTTACTCAGTGGTTCTGAGGTTTTAAGATGTCAAAAGTCACCTGCTATGTGCTGGTTGAAAATGCAGATTCCCAAGCTCCACCTCCAGAAGGTTCTGAGCACTAGGAATCTGCATTTGTAATTCTGATGGAGCTGGTGTGTTGGTTTACTATCACCAATTACCACAAACGGGATGGTTTAAAACGTGAATTCATCCTTTGACAGTTCCGGAGGTCAGAAGTCTGATCAGAGCCTCACGGGGCTAAATTCCAGGTGTGGGCAGGGCAGAGTCCCTTCTGAAGGCCCTAGGGGAGAATGTGTTTCTTTGCTCTTCAACTAGATTTTAGAGGCTCTGGTATGCCCTAGCTGATCGTTCTCTCCCTCCGTCTCCAAAGCAGGCAACGCTGCGGCTCTCTGACCTTGCTTCCATAGATACAGGAGATATATACATATCCTACCTCAGCTAGGAAAGGCACCCCTCTTACACTCCTCTTCTGTAGTCAGATCTCTCTTCCGCCTTCCTCCTCCTATACGGATCCTTGTGATGACATCAGACCCACCCTAGATAATCCAGGATTGTCTCTTCCTCTCAAGTTCCCTAAACTTAATCGCATCTGCAAAGTCCCTCGTGCCCTGTAAAGCAGTATATTCACAGGCTCCCGGGATTAGGGTGTGGATGTCTTTTGTGGGGAGAGACTGGGCATTATTCTGCCTACCACAAGTGATCTGCAGACCAGACTTGGAAGAAAAACCGCAAGGAGCGGTGTTTCCTCCATTTCTCTAGTGACCCACGACACTCACAAGCCAATGCTCCTCAGGTGGGGAAGGGGCTGGTGCTTCTGCCCTGGGAGCATCTGGCAATGTCTGGAAGGAGTTGTGAAGGACTATGTGGGTGGTGATGGGAAAGAAAGAGAGCCTGTGGGTAGAAAAGCAAGATGGTGGCCCACGGATCTAAATAACTAAAGAGCAAGCATGTCATTTTCTACACATTCTCTCCTCCCTGGGACAGTTTTAATAGAAAGTACATGCAGTGCAGGGTCAGGTGAACCTGGGTTTGCGTCCCTGCTCTGCTGTTCCTCTGGGCGTGGTAGGGAGATTGCTTTATTAACTCTGAACCTCAGTTTCCTCATCTGTATAGTGAGAAGAGTCACACGTTCCTCAGAGAGGTGAGCTTGGCCCTGGGATGTGATGTGGCTAACACACCCTTCACCTGGCTCGTTCCCCAACTGTTAATTGTTTCAGGCTTGTCCAGGTGGCCTCTCCCAGAAGGCAGGGACTTTGCATTCCTTAATTCTACGCCCAAATGTTGCTCAAATGTGAGACCTCAACGACGACTGGGGAAAGGATTACAAAAAGTTATTAAAGTCTACAGAAATGTGCATATTACCCGCCCCATCCGCAAACCACTGCATACAAAGTGACTATCGTGGCGAACATAAATGGCAGATGTTCAAGCAAAAAAAGGAATCCCCTTGTGAAAAATAAATAAGAGACAATGAAACGATTCTGCACACTTTCTAGATGGAAAGGAGACCTGGCAGAGCATTGCAGGTGGGGTCAGACGTGGTAAGGATGGCCTTGCAGAGCAGAAGGGGCCCAGGCGCGAGCCTCCGCTACTGAGTGTTGCTGGAGCAAAACCCATTCCGGCTGAGGCTCCGTGTGTATCCCGCGAGGTCCCGTCTGTGGAAAGGAGCACAAGAAGGTGAGCACCCCGAACTGGAATCCAGCCGGGCTCTGGGAGACCCTGCTGCGGGGGCCAGCTGCCCAGCTCACGCCTGGACCACAGGGCACAACAGAGCACACCAGCACCATCCTCATCCCTGGGCGTGGGTGTGAGGAACACACCGGCAGCCATGAAGGGAAGGGTCCCCATGGAAGTGCGTACTCGCGGACACTTCAGCTGCCACTGCCAGCAAGCGAGGCACTGACTGCCAACGGTTTATCAGGGTTAGAGAGGAGAAGTGTGCCTTCTCCTAGCCACAAACAACGTGGGTGTGGTTTTCCTCTCCTTGCCAACACCGAGGAAAGGCTTTAAAAAGCAAACAAACAAAAACCACATTGGACCCTTTTTCATCTGCGACTGCCCCACAATACACAATACGGTTGAACGTAAAGGCCACATATCCATCAGGTTTTCAACGTGAGAAGGCATCCTTCCATAATATAGCTTTTTTTTTTTTACTTAAAAAAATATTTTTTACTTTAATTAATTAATTAATTTATTTTTGCCTGCGTTGGGTCTTCGTTGCTGTGTGCGGGGTTTCTCTAGTTGCGGCGAGAGAGCGGGGGCTACTCTTCGTTGCACTGCACGGGCTTCCCATTGCGGTGGCTTCTCATGTTGCAGAGCACGGGCTCTAGGCGCACGGGCTTCAGTAGCTGCAGCACGCAGGCTCAGGAGTTGTGGCTCGTGGGCTCTAGAGCCCAGGCTCAGTAGTTGTGCCTCGTGGGCTCTAGAGCACAGGCTCAGTAGTTGTGGCGCACGGGCTTAGCTGCTCTGCGGCATGTGGGGTCTTCCCGGACCAGGGCCCGATCCCATGTCCCCTGCACTGGCAGGCGGATTCTTAACCACTGCGCCACCAGGGAAGCCCCACAGTGTAGCTTTTATGTCAGACCAACTGCTAGGGCATTGGGTAAGAGTCATGCCAAGGACCGATAGGATTGCAAAATGGAGCGCTGGCTGCTTCTTCCATGTCACTGCAAATCTCTCTCTATCGCATGCTTTTGGATACCAGGTGACGTGTCCCACGTTTTTAACTCTGTTATGACTGACAGATGGGTAAACGGGGCCACTCTGCATCCATTTATAGCAAAGATACCAAAAATTAAGAGTAGAAACTGTCAGCCTGGCTTTAAAATTAGCAAATTGATTTTTGTGTCTTGTGGTCTGTGAATGTGTTTCAAGGCTTCAAAGGGAAGAGTGAAGTATTAAGGGGGAAAGAATGTTCAGTTTAGATCTATATAAATATCATCATCTATATTAATTTAGTTCCTTAAACTTCTTGAAGGTCTTTTATCATCATGATCTTATTGACCATCCCGTATTCTTTTTTTATAAAGAAAACATTTGCATATATTTTTATGAGCTGAATTGTGTCCCTCTCAGATTCATAGGTTGAATTCCTAACCCCCAGGACCTGAGAATGTATTTGGAGACAGGGCTTTAAAGAGGTAATTAAGTTAAAATGGGGTCAGGAGAGCAGACCGTAATCAAATAAGACTGGCGTCCTTTTAAGAAGAAGAGATTAGGACACAGACACGATGGACGACCATGTGAGGACACAGGGAGGAGACGGCCGTCTACATGCCAAGGAGAGAGGCCTCGGGAGGAACCAACCTTGCCAACCTCGTGGGCTCTAGAGCCCAGGCTCAGTAGTTGTGCCTCGTGGGCTCTAGAGCACAGGCTCAGTAGTTGTGGCGCACGGGCTTAGCTGCTCTGCGGCATGTGGGGTCTTCCCGGACCAGGGCCCGATCCCATGTCCCCTGCACTGGCAGGCGGATTCTTATCCACTGCGCCACCAGGGAAGCCCCACAGTGTAGCTTTTATGTCAGACCAACTGCTAGGGCATTGGGTAAGAGTCATGCCAAGGACCGATAGGATTGCAAAATGGAGCGCTGGCTGCTTCTTCCATGTCACTGCAAATCTCTCTCTATCGCATGCTTTTGGATACCAGGTGACGTGTCCCACGTTTTTAACTCTGTTATGACTGACAGATGGGTAAACGGGGCCACTCTGCATCCATTTATAGCAAAGATACCAAAAATTAAGAGTAGAAACTGTCAGCCTGGCTTTAAAATTAGCAAATTGATTTTTGTGTCTTGTGGTCTGTGAATGTGTTTCAAGGCTTCAAAGGGAAGAGTGAAGTATTAAGGGGGAAAGAATGTTCAGTTTAGATCTATATAAATATCATCATCTATATTAATTTAGTTCCTTAAACTTCTTGAAGGTCTTTTATCATCATGATCTTATTGACCATCCCGTATTCTTTTTTTATAAAGAAAACATTTGCATATATTTTTATGAGCTGAATTGTGTCCCTCTCAGATTCATAGGTTGAATTCCTAACCCCCAGGACCTGAGAATGTATTTGGAGACAGGGCTTTAAAGAGGTAATTAAGTTAAAATGGGGTCAGGAGAGCAGACCGTAATCAAATAAGACTGGCGTCCTTTTAAGAAGAAGAGATTAGGACACAGACACGATGGACGACCATGTGAGGACACAGGGAGGAGACGGCCGTCTACATGCCAAGGAGAGAGGCCTCGGGAGGAACCAACCTTGCCAACACGTTGATCTCAGATTTCCAGCCTCCAGAACTGTGAGAAATAAATTTCTGTTTAAACTAACCAGTCTGTGGTGCTTTATTATGGCAAACTAACCCATCAACTCTGGATTTTGGGGGGTTTCAGAACCTCCCTTTACTGAGGGCCTCCTATGTGTCTGGCCCAGGACGAGGGGTTTTATCTTCATCACTCGGTATATTCTCTGAGCAAACACAAACAATATCCATTAGCAGCCCCAGTTTATGAATGAGTGCACTGAGGCTCACTGTGATGAATTTGCCCAAGATCACACTGCAGGAAGCAGCCAGACCTCCACTCCAATATACCCAAAACCAAGTCTTGTTCTGATTCACTAGGATGTCCTCATTCTCCAGGACCCAGTGACTTTAATGAATGAAGTGCGCCCCTGAATAGCAGGAGAAACGTGTGCCCTGGTGATGCCAGGAGCGAGCTGAGAGCCGTGTCACACCCATCTAGGAAGGGCCCACCCTCAGCTCTGTGGTGACAATGCATGGATCACCCTGAAAGGGAAGTGGGGCTGGGACTTTCCCAGCCTACCTAGTCAACCACAGCAGAATGGGTGTGGAATACCTCGGATGAGAGAGAACACAAACCCAGTCCTCTTCCCTTTCCCCGTTCCACCACATCTCCCTGTGCCGGATTCCGTTAGCCCCACGTCTGTATGTGTTTGCTACTGCCGCACAACAAACTATATAATGTTCAGGACGTTATCTGGAGTGTCCAGAAAGGATCCATTTCCAGGACCATTCAGGTTGCTGCCTGAATTCAGTTGCTTTGGTTGTAGGACTGAGGTTCCCATTTCCTTGCTGGCTGTCAACCAGAGATCACTCTCTGCTCCCAGAGGCACCCCCCGCAACCCCATACTCTCCCTCACACAGCCCCTCCATTCTTCAAACTACCAACAGCGCCTTGAGTCCCTGTTACACTGCAAATCTGACTACCCCTTCTGCTACCAGCTGGAAAGACATCCCTGCTCTTAAAGGGCTTGTGTGATTAGATTAAGCCTGCCCCACCCCAGTAGTCTCTGTTTTGCCAAGAAGGCAACATATTAAGAAAGTGATATGTGATCACATAACAGATGTCCTCACACTCAGCGGGAAAGGGATTATCTGAGGCTGCGGGTCATCCTTAGGAGTCTGCCTGCTGCAGTACATCACAAATACCTGCTGTTCTTTCCCATCTCTTCCTTCCGTGCCACAGTGTCCCTCGAACTGGCCTCTCTGCCTTCTAACCAGGCCTCCAACCTTCCGTCTTCCACAAGGGAGAGACAGTGATTTGTTCTCAAACCCAGACGCAAGACACAGTCCCCACCCGTGAAGAACGCTGTGAAGAAATGCAGTCAGCGAGTGAGCTGCACCCTAGGTGGAGGAACACAGCCATCTGGAGGTGATCTCCTGGGGACGAGTTTAGGGGAAAAGTACCCGGACCTCCCTCTCCTCTCTGCCACCCTCTGTCTCCTGCCAGGGCTCACTGCTGGGCCACTTTAGGTAGGACCCAACCAGAAGCCCGAGGGCATGCTTCCAGTCGATAGTGGTCCACGGCGGGCAGCTCCTGGGGCGGAGAGGAGACGAGAAGAGTGCAGAGTGTCCCTGGAGGGGTAAAAAGACCGGCACAGCCCTAACCTTCAAATCTGGAAATGTGCCCAAGTGGACGGTTGGGCTCCCCACTGTCAGGTCTCTTACACATTTAAAATGCATCAATGATAAATAATGCCATTTGCAGCAACATGGGTGGACCTCGAGATGATCATACTGAGTGAAGTGAGTCAGAAAGAGAAAGACAAATACCATATGATGTCACTTATTTGTGGAATCTAAAATGTGGCACAAATGAACTTATCTACGAAACAGAAACAGACTCACAGACATAGAAAACAAACCTGTGGTTACCAAAGGGGAAAGGGAGTGCGGGAGGGATAAATTAGGAGGTTGGGATTAACATATACACACTACTATATATAAAAGACATAAACAACAAGTACCTACTGTATAGCACAGGGAACTCTACTCAATATTGTGTAATAACCTATATGGGAAAAGAATCTGAAAAAGAACAGATATATATATATATATAGACACGTGTCTATATACATACATATCGGAGTCACTGTGCTGTGCACCAGAAACTAACACAACACTGTAAGTCAGCTATACTTCAATAAAAATTAAATTAAATTCATCAGTGACGAAGCGCGGCTGATTTGCCAGGTTCTTTACTTCAGGAACCTCCAGGTTGCTAACGAACCCGATACTGAGAATCCAGTCTCCCTCTGGGCTGCCTTGGCTGAGGCTGACCAGAAGTGGGGTGGCACCGCCCTGCTCACTGCTGGGTGGGCAGCCCCCTTCTTACGTCCTAACATTCTGGGACAGGAGACCCAGTCAGCCACATGCATCAGCTTTCCTACAGAGCTTTTCTATTGTGGGCTACGTTTACTTGTGGCACAGTTATCACTCAGATATAACCCTGGTCTCTGTCTAAATACCATCTCTTTATGCCTCCTTAATTAAAAGCTCTTGAAGTCTGCAGACCCTCATCCCAACCCTGAATGAGAATCACCTTTTCCCCAGAAGGGTAGGTGCTCCGTCCATCTCACACCCGCTTTTATCCCCTATCTGTTGCACAGTTCCTGACCCTCATTCAACATTTACTGGGAGGAAAAATCAGCACCGAAAGTTACATGTCCCTGCTGGTGAAATAAATGCGCTGGACAAAATCAAGAGGAGAACCCTGATAACGTAAGATGTGCACATGATCTGGCTGAAAGGACAGGTACCCTAGGTCTTGCTGGTGAAGATAAATAAAGCATATCTCGACTCTGGGACCGTGCGCTTGTAACTTGCCTATATCCACACTAGCTGCAAACACGCTCCGGCGGCCGACTCCCAAAGAGCAGGCGGCAGGTGACGTTGCCACCTGCTCTTTGGGACACGCAAATGCAACACGCAATGCAGTGTCAGTTTTATATTGCAGTGTCAACGTGTGAAACTGTGGTCATGTTTACTTAGTACAAGTTCAGGCAGCTAACTGGTCTTAGGCGTTGCCCGCATACTGACGGTGGCACACGGTGGCAAGCCGACTGTTGGAGAGTGCGTTGCTGGCATCTGCCGGCTCAGACAGAGCAGGCTGGAAACCTTGGCGCCACGGGCACTCAGGCCAGATCAGTTTGTGTAGTAGGGGGCTGTCCGAGCATTGCGGAGGGAGCAGCCCTCCCCGTATCTGGGCTGAGGAGCTTCTGCACACAATGCTTTGTAATAAGAACCGGACCCGAGGACCTGGCCCATCAGCACGCGATTGTGTTGCTGCTGAAAGGTGACAACTCGAGCAAAGGATGCAAAGCTTTCACCTCAAGTGCTCATTGGTCGCATGCCTTATTTAAAAGTCAGTCACTTGGGTTCTGTGCTTCTTTGATGAGTACTTATCTTCAACAGCTCCACCAACTTCCTTCCTCCTTTCGGGTCACGTCCCTGCACAATGAGGTGTTTTTCTGGGGCCCGCGAGAGGCTCAGAGGCACACTTCCAGCCAGATGTCAGTTGGAAGGATGGAAAGAGGATGTCTTAAGGTGCAGAGCCGGCTGTGTGATTGAGAGACCAGGCAGCTCCTTCAGCAGCCCTGGAGCTTGAATCTGTTTTGCATTTACTGAATGATGTTCAAGGCAGTGCAGACTCCCACCAGTGGCCAAGCTGCAGGGTTTCTTTTCAACCCAGCGATTACGTCTTGCGTCTCCACAGGGCAGCAATGTTAGTGCAGCCCTTGGTTTTAGGGAGGTAAATACCTTTCTCTATCCGCACGGAAGGCACCATGAGTCTCCTTTGTTCGGCCAACGCCGCTAATGACACGTAATAATTATTAATGTCCCAAATGGCATCTTATTTCGTTATTTGCCTATAAGCTTGATTACTAATGACCATAAATTACCCATCACCCAGGTTCACTTGGCACTCATATAAAACGCCTGCTCCCCCTCCAACCCGCCTCCCGCACAAAAACAAGCTTTAAGAATGAGATGGAATTTCCAGGTTTTGTCCAAAAACACAGCCTGTGTTTCTAGGCACCGCTTCCTATTTTTGCAGCAACCGGTTGGACAAATTTCTAACTTGAAGGAACGTGGGCTCTCCCTGGCTTTGAATCTGGGGTCTTGTTCAGCAACTGTGACCTTCTGTTGTCATCTTGATGATCCTGTGGTCGTCTATAAGCTGCCTCTTGCTCTTGATCTCACTGGACACTCATTGACGCCTTTTCCTATTCTTATGGGGAAACTAAAGGCAGAATGTGTCACCATGTTGGGAGGGACTTCCAGTGCTGGGAGGAGAGGGGCAGACTCCAGTTGTGACCTCCCCTCTCAGCCTCCCCGACCCTGCCTCGAAGCCCCTAATTACAGCCAGTCTTGCGCCTCAGTTTTTAATCATTCTCAGCCATTCAATCTTTGTTGAGTGAATAAATGTACACACGAAGAAAATAAATGGTAGGAGCAGAGCCTTGCTCTCGGTCACCCCACTTGTTAGAATCTCAGCATGTATTTATTGTTACTGAGATATAACTGACACACACACCATGTAAGTTTACAACGCACAATGTGTTGATTTGATACATTTACAAATGGCAATGTGATTACTGCCGTAGTATTAGCTACCATCTCCAGCCCTGCATGTAGTTAGCATTTCTCTTTTGTTCTGAGAACACTCAGGATATATTATTCTCTTAGCAACATTCAAGTATATGGTACAGTATTATTAGCTTACAATCACCATGCTGTACATTAATTAGGTCCCCAAACTTGTTAATCTTCTAACTGCAAGTTTATATCCTTTAGACCAATATCTCCCCATTTCTCCCACCCCCCAGCCTCTGGCAGCCACCACTCTACTCTGTTTTTTTCTGTGTTTGTCTTTGTAGATTCCACGTATAAGTGAGATCATACAGTGCTTGTCTTTCTCTGGCTTATTTTACTTAGCGTAATGCAAGCTGTTGCAAATGGCAGGATTTCCTTCTTTCTAATGGCTGAACATTTACACACACACACACACACACACACACACACACACACACACACCCTTTCCTTATCCTTTCACCCATGGCAGACACTTAGTTTGTTTCCATAGCTTAGTTACTGTGAATAATGCTGCAATGAACATGGAGGTACAGATGTCTCTTCAAGATACTGATTTCAATTTCTTTGGATATATACCTGGGAGTGGGATTGCTGGATCATATGGTAGCTCTATTTTTAATTTTTTGAGGAACCTCCACACTATTTTCCGTAGTGGCTGCAACAGTTTACATTCCCACCAACAGTGCACAAGGGTTCCCCTTTTTCCACACCCTCGCCAATGTTTGTTGTTTCTTCTCCCTCCTTCTTTGAGTAGCCATTTCACTATATTTTATCCTCTAGGGTTTTTATTTCCCACTTGAGTTTGTTTTCCTTCCAGTTTTTTTTCTATCTAATTTGGGGTCCAAACTAAGTTGCAAAACACGATAGCAGGAATCATCTTTTGGCAAATCACTCCTCTCGCCCTGAAGACTGAGCCTGTGGTAGGTTTACCACAATGACTGTTGTTTTATTTAATGTTCCAAAGCATGCTACATTTTCAGACTGTGAGTTTCTTGAAGCCATGAAAGGTGTCTTGTGTATCTTCATATCTTCAAAAGCTTGCTCAGAGCCTAGTGCAGGGTGGATTCTCAAATGTGTATTGGATAAAGTGGGAAGAATTTTATATTCTCCCCTAAAATAGACACCATTCGTTCCCTTAATAAATATGGAATAAGAACCAACTATGCTTGAGGCATGGGGATCTTGCCATGCAGACAGTGCATTGCTTACTTGGAATTTAAATTCTAATAGGGCAGACAGACAAAACAAACAAACAACAAACACGTGAAAAGGGTGATTTCATATAGTGATAGGTACTCTGAAGAAAATAAAACCAGGGAGTGTGATAAAGAAGGGGATAGATATCAATAGATAGACAAATGGTCATGGACAGATTCTCCGAGGAGGTGACACTTGAACTGAGAGAACTGAATGATTTGAAAAGAGTCAGTCATGTTAAGACCTAGGAAGCAAAGTCTTCCAGAGACAGTAGGAGGCGTAGCAAGTGCAAAGGCCCTGTGGTAATAATGGCCTGGCACCATGAAGATGTAGGAGGAAGACCAGCATGGCTGGGGTACAACTTGGGGCTTAGAGGAGACAGGAAATGAAGTCGAAGAAGTAGGAGAGCCCCTGGGCCAGCAACCTTGTAAACCTTGTAAACTGACAGTGTTGAACAAGAGAAGAGAGGACCCCTTCCACGAACAGCAGCCGGAATAGGGAGTTGGGGTGTACTCTCTGAGGCTACCGACAAAAGTAAGGGAATTATATAATGGCCTTTGGATGTCACTGCCAATAACAATGCCATGGTGTTCATCCAGGACCCTCACGCCCACCATACATCCATTCATCCAGGACAGCTTCCCTGTCCCTGGAAAGGGGAAGTCTCTATCACGTGGAGTTATCAGTCTGCTGGGGAAGGCTTGTCATCATCATTTATAGCACGTGCTGCCTCCCTGAATCCTGCCTTGTACGTGCAGTCCGAGAAGGGAAGATTCAATTATACCAAGAAGAGAAATACCCAACCACACCTCATTTTCTCTATTTGAGCATATCACTTACATAAGCTATAGCGGAAACTCAGAATAGAAAGATGCCTGGAACTGCCCAGATCTGGAACTTCCAAGATAGAGAAGCAAGCTTACTAAATAGGTAAATAAATAAATGAACGAGGTGTGATTTCACACATATCAGACTGGCAAAGACATGACAAGTGTGAAAAAAGCAAGAATTTGAGGAAATGGGAACCTGAACGCTTGCTGGGTGGAAAGGAAAATTGGTACGACTCCTTCAGAGGCAACTTTGCAAAATCTAATAAAGTTCAAGATGGGTATAATCCACAACCCAGCAATTATTCTTCTAGTCACATGCCCTAGAGCAGTTCTCCCAGGCGGCCATGAATAGGGAGGGACACAGATGTTTACTGTCATTGCTTATTATAGCAAACATCAAATCAAGCAAAAACATCTAAGATCTAGCAATAGGGAAATTGACACATTATGATGCTTTCATAAAGTGAAATAGCTCATGGCACTTAAAACAAAGAAACCAGAGCTACTTGTGTAAACACGGGTAAACTTGGAAACACTATGTTGAATGAAAAAAAAAAAAGTTGGAAAGTCTTTGATAAAACAGACCATTTGTATGAATTTTTAGAAATTCAGAACAATCCACATGCTGTAAAAATCTAAGAAAGATAATTTAAATGGCACTGACCGACTCTGGGATGGAGGGAGGGGAGGAATGATGGCTACAGAACCGTATCTGTAACACTGTGTTTCTTTCAAAATGCTCTAAAGCAAAATGACAAAATGTAAAAATCGCATTAAATCTCTTTGCTGGGCACCCTTCAGATACCATTTCATAAATGAGATTCTGGACCATTCAGGGTCCTGTCGGCAATCATAATTCAACTCAGCAGTGGAAAGATTTGGGGGAAACTGGAGCGGTCACTGCTGCTTACTAGTGGGGAACTCTGGTTGCTAAAAAATAAATGCGACATCATCTGCATTGCCGAAGGGACAATACAACTCCTCATGATGAACAGTGTTCACATATTATTAAAAATTTCTTGTTTTTCCTAAAGAATTGTGACCTCAAGCTCTACCCAAGTAATCTCATGTTTGTCTTTTTAAAAAATAATGAATTGTCTAGTAACCTGAGAATGCATTTCCTACTGTTTTATCTGAAGTCTTATTAACAACAGTGGTTCTGTATTATTCATAAGAAGAAACATAGAAATCTCTTGAACAGAAATGTGGGTTGCAGTTTCTGAAAAAGAGAAAAACGCTAGGGAAAAAAAAAAGCAAAAACAGACCTGGATTAGTTAGTAAGGAATTTGCTCACTGTTGTTTAAAGAATATTATGTAATGGCATTGCTGAACCTGAGTGTAAGCTCTTATTATCACAGATGGTAAGAAAATTTCTCTCTTCCATTCCCCCAAATGACCCTGAAATTGTAAATATGGTAATACTGAGTTTCAAAATTGGTAAAATAAAATTGAAATGTGCAGTAACAAGGGGAAGTAAGTAGCGTCTCTAGTTATTATTTATGTTTTCCAAACATATCATTAGCAGGAGTGACATTTCTAGTAACAAGGTTTCTATTTACCTCCACTGGGATAATAAATTAAAATATTCACTGCTAGCTCTATAATTCTTTATCTGAAATTTTGCAGAGTGCCTGTACTGATCTCATTTGGGGGATGATCTGCAATCATTATATGAACCAACTCAACACAAATGATGGGGAAAGTCAGTCATGAAGCATTTTATATGTAGCTTCTGCCTTTCTCTTGCTTGCTTCCTGTCTTCAGAATATTCTTTCAGCCCATCAACACCGTATGATATAGTATTTGCTTGGTGTCCCATCGTCCTCCTCCAAATATTTGTTCATAAATAAGAAGAAAGAAGAAAAACAAACTGGTTCTTTATAGCAAAAATAAAAGCAAATACCTCTAGATCACCCAAATTCATCCTGAGGAGAGGAGGCTGTGAACCTCGCTGACCAGAGATCCAAAGGATTGCAGGGGAAAAACCCAGGAATTTAGATGAGCATATGAAAATATATTACTTAAAAGTGCCCCTACCAGTTTTCTTTTGTTGACATAGATGCTCCGCAGTGAGAATTCTCGTTGTTCTATCGGGTAATGAACACTGACAGAGACTCATCATTGCTTAATCACAGAACAAGGACACTACTCCTTGGGATACTGAGGGTTTACTGAGTGAAACAAGTTAACCCTTTGAAGACTATAAGTGCCACTTATAAATGTGCCCCAAATTCCTTAACCTCATACAAGGTTAATTCTCTGAGGTGCTGGTGCACAGAAATACCTGATTAAAGAACTGCCTTATTTAGTGTCTTAGGAAATTCTCAATTTTTTACCTAACTGATTCAATATGATGATATTTAAAACCAGGTAAATATCATATGTAGCTTACTATAATTCTAAACTTTGGCATGAAGACTTGAAAGTCTGGTTAAAAGGGAGCTCCCTTTTGGCTTCGTAGTTTGCAATTGGAACATTTCTCTTTTGAACACCGACAGAGCAGAAAATTCCACATTTTCCGAACAAGCCTGGAAAACTAAATACAGAGATTCCTAGCTATCCACTTTCCATCACGTATTCATTCATTTGACTGTAAACGTTTGAGTGCCTCCTATGTGGCCGGCCCAGCAGTAAAGGCTGTAAACTGCGCAGGCAGCAGAATCTGATATGCTTCTATCAAAAAGCATGGATGTTTGTGGAGAAAACACAATGCCTCAGAGAAAGGGAGATAGAGAGTACCGAGTGGGTGAGAGGTTTTATACAGATGGAGGACGCAGTGCGGGAAACTGAAGAGAAATAGGACAGTGGGTCCTGGAGATACAGGGGTAGTAGGAAGAGTGCCCAGACAGAGGCTCCAAGACAGTGCCTGCTGCAGGACCAGCAAGGAGCCACTGCAGCTGAGAGGTGGGACGGGAGGGTGGGGGAATCATGGGAGGGGAAATCAGAGTGGAAGCAGGGGCCGCCGTGGAAAGCCTTGCAGGTCAGCGTAGGAACAACATGGAAGCTGTTAGAACATGTTGAGGAAAGGGTGGACGTGAGCTAACTTATGCTCTGAAAGAATCACTCCGTATACAAAGAGAAAAAGGGGAACTTGACAGGGAAGGAATCCACAGACAGCCCCTTAGGCAAGCCGGTCAAGGTCGACATCACAGAATGTCACAGAGTGAACACCACGTATCCTTGCTACGACGTGGAGGGCCCTTCGCCTCTGGGATGTTCTGGCCCAAGTCCCCAGACCCAACCTAATTGTGAGAACACAAGAGACAAATCCAAATGGAGAGTCTTTCCACAGAATACCTGACCAGCTCTCCTCGAAACTGTCACGAAGGACAAGGAAAGAACACGAAATGGTCACAGCTCAGAGGAGAGCAGGAGACATGATGACTAAATGCAATACAGGATCCTGGACAGGATCCTGGGACAAAGGAAGGCTCTACCTTCACGACCTCATCACTTCCCAAAGGCCCCCACCTGCTAATATCACCCCTTTAGGGGTTAGGATTTCTATACATGAACTTGGGGAGGGGGACACCAACATTAGCAGTTTGGCTAATCATTTGAGAGGCAAAGCATGGGAATTTGGAAGGACTGTGTCTGGCCTTGTCCTAGGTAAACAGGGGAAGCAGGGGTGGGGGGCCATCGTGGGTCCTAGGTGAACAAGGGGGACACCTGTGAATCCTACGTAATACAGGGATTGCTTCCTTACAGTCAGCGATTTTCCAGAACACAGCGCGTGGAGATATTTCTTTTTTTTTTTTAAGTGGATTTTTTTTACAATTAATTAATTAATCAATTTATTTTTGGCTGTGTTGTGTCTTCGTTTCTGTGCGAGGGCTTTCTCTAGCTGCGGCGAGCGGGGGCCACTCTTCATCGCGGTGCGCTGGCCTCTCACTGTCGCGGCCTCTCTTGTTGCAGAGCACAGTCTCCAGACGCGCAGGCTCAGTAGTTCTGGCTCACGGGCCTAGTTGCTCCGCGGCATGTGGGATCCTCCCAGCCCAGGGCTCAAACCCATGTCCCCTGCATTGGCAGGCAGACTCTCAACCACTGCGCCACCAGGGAAGCCCCGAGATATTTCTTAACCATCACTATTTTTCAGGCTCAGGGCTTAAGTATGATATTGTCAGTGCAAATGAAAGAAAATTCAAAAATATATAATCAAAGGACAAGGCAGGGCCCTTCGATGTGACACATTGAGGATTTAAGCAACCAGGAAAGCTTGCTTCCCCAGAAAAAACACATAAATAAGACAAACCCATTTTGTAATTCCTTGAAATCAAATAACTGCTGTTCCGTCAGGAGAATGAGAAATCATGTGGCTGGAAATTTCACTAACGGCCTAGATGACTGTGAAAATGTCAAGCTCCCCCCACCAGTTAGAGCTTCCTGGAGACTAAAATGTATAGGAATATCAAATATTTGAGCCACATAAGCTTTATGACAATCTCGGAGAGCAGATCTGAGGAGACGACTACGGAGGTGAAATTTGCCCCTTGTCTTTCCACCATTGTAGAGTCATTTCCTTTTTTTGTTTGTTTGTTTTTTGTTTTTGCGGTACGCGGGCCTCTCACTGCTGTGGCCTCTCCCGTTGCGGAGCACAGGCTCCGGACGCGCAGGCTCAGCGGCCATGGCTCACGGGCCCAGCCGCTCCGCGGCACGTGGGATCTTCCCGGACCGGGTGGCCTCTCCCGTTGCGGAGCACAGGCTCCGGACGCGCAGGCTCAGCGGCCATGGCTCACGGGCCCAGCCGCTCCGCGGCACGTGGGATCTTCCCGGACCGGGGCACGAACCCGCGTCCCCTGCATCAGCAGGCGGACTCTCAACCACTGCGCCACCAGGGAAGCCCGAGTCATTTCCTTTTATTCTTCATTTAAAAAAAAAATTTTTTTAATGTTCCCCTTTAAATGGTCAGTGCTTCTGGGAAGGACCTCAAGGTGGGTGCTGATCACAAATCAGCAGGATTCAGATAGGCATGGAGTTGTAGAGAGAATGGGGAGGCAGCCAAGACAAGCTTCCCCTTTGTAAATTCCCCCTGGCGCTGGCCCTAAAACCAAGGAGAAGTCCACCCTTCTGATTTCGTTCACCTTAATGATAAGTGGACAAAGGGGTTTTTATTTTGATTTGACTTATGTGAAGGACCATCCCCTTTCCAAAGCTCACCTGCCTTCCCTCCACCATCTCCTTGGGGAACTGTGCCCTTCACCCCTCCACAGGCTGCTGGCTTCAACGGAACCTGTTCTCTGGGTGTTAATACAGTTTTCCATCTCAATGGAATCCATACTGGGTACTGTTCTTCTTTAAATGTGTTCTTCACACATTATAGTGGTTGATTTTACAAAAAGCCTACTTTTATAGAAGGCCCAAGACATATATTTCCTTTTCACCCGTGTCCCCTGCATTGGCAAGTGGATTCTTAACCACTGCGCCACCAGGGAAGCCCAAGTCATATATTTTCAATGCAAGAAAACCTCATAAAGAAAAAAATAACACTGACATTACAATTATTAGGACTTTAGTGAGTCACTGTAACAATAATAACGTGGATGGCTCATATCGATTAAAAAGTAATGGCAGGGACTTCCCTGGTAGCGCAGTGGATAAGACTCCATGCTCCCAATGCAGGGGCCCTGGGTTCAATCCCTGGTCAGGGAACTAGATCCCACATACATGCTGCGACTAAGAGTTCACATGCCACAACTAAGGAGCCCACCTGCCGCAACTAAGACTCAGTGCAACCAAGTAAATAAACAAATAAGTAAATAAAGTAGTGGCATGTGTGTAGAAAATAGTGCAATTTAGAGTTTACGTTGCTCATTGAGAATGTAGAAATAAAATCACCCACGACCAAACTATGTAAGTAGGATTGTAATTTTCAATATAACTTTGCTATTTATGCTGCCTGTTTGAATTATGTAAAATTTTATTTAGTTGCACATTAAATCTATCACAGAGAAATCAAACAATCCCCTTATCTTTGTTATTAAAAGCTCTTATACAGCTGAGAGATGATCCTATTAAATAAGAGAAAAATCAAGGGGAAACTTGGCCTCCAATTTCTAAAGGAAGTCGAACTACACCGGAGGTTACTGACTGTGGACTCTCTAACCACCTAGCAAAAGAAGACATGTCCTAAGGCTTTCTGACAATCCTAATTTGGATTAACATTGCTTAATCAAGGCCAGTTGGATTCTAGAGCCTGGGCCTCTGTGTCCAAGAATCTAACTCAATGAATGCTGTAAGTAAAGGTGTTTAAGCTTCATTTGGACCCACTTAAGTTATAACACTATTAGATAACCTACATAAATTTTTCAGAGAACACACAGAATCTACTTACAGTGAATAGCATTTTTAGTAAAGAAATTACAAGGATTCCTAAAGAAAAAGATGGTGAACAGGTGTTCACAAGCAATCGAAATAAAAAATGTTCATAAGTCATATCCAATAAGTCAAATGCCATTTGTGCCAGCTTTACGCACAGTTGCCGCAAAGATTCAAGGAAGACGGTGGGAGAGGCGGCTTGAAAAGACTGCTCTTGAGAATTCCGTCCATTATTCTCCCAGCTGAAGTCTACAAGCGGGATTCCCTGGAGCTGGAGCGAGTTAACATTTATTTATATTAGTGATATTTACTGTGGCAAAACCTACAGAGGTTGGGAGAGTTACAAGTATTATTGTAGAGAAAGCACTATCAGACTATTTTTATCTAAAGGTTTGTTCAAGATTCTTTTAAGTGAAAACATTAGCTTTTAATGCACGTTATAAATATAAGGCATGCAGTCTCCTTAGACGAATGACATTTTACCAAGTTAACTCTCCATTAAACTCAAGAAGATTATCTATAATTCAATTCAACACAATTATTGAACATCACAAGGCACTGTGCTAACTGCTGCAGATAAAATAGCATCCCTGCTGTCTGAGTACTCACAGCCTAATGGAAAGAAAAATACATAAGCAACCAATTAAAATGAAATATGATAGATGCTACTCATAGAAGAATAAGAAAACAAGTTTTGTTTGCCTCACCAGAGGCTGAGGAAGATATCAGAAAGTTAAAGGCAAAGTGACATTTGAGTTGGGCATATAGTCTTCTGGGTTTAAAAATAAATGGGGATGGATATTCCCGGCTGAGAGAGCAGAATAGTCAAGGCACAAGGTATGGGAGTTGAGGATGTGCCCTGGGCACCACGATGAATCCAGGGCAGGTAGGCAGGTATAGCACACAACACATGGAGAATACAGGGCAGGAGCTGGGAAGCCAAGGGTGGGACAAGGACGTAAAGACGCCCCCAGAGTGTATCCTCGTGGAGTGGTTTGCCGGGATCTGTGTTTTACGGCCCACAGCTCAGTGTGGAGGATGATGAGAATGAGGAAGTGCTGACCGCACGGAGACTGCGTGGCGGACGGAACGATAAGGAGGAACGTCTAGGCAAGAGCGGTGCAGAGTACAAGGCAGGAAGATATGAGAGACTTAGAGACTGAACTGAGGGCGCCTGATGACCAAATGGAGGCGTGAATTCAGGAAGCAGGAGCCCAAAGACCGAAGCTCCTCGTTTAGGCAACTGGAGACTGTCACTAGCCACTGAGCTACAGAATGCTGGAGTGGATGCACGTGGGGAGGACCCTGGTGGGGACAGGTCACGTCATCTTCAGGGCACGCTGACCTTGAGTGGGACACGGGACATCCAGGTGGATATATATGACCAGAGGCAACTGGGAAAGGACTCAGAAGAGGTCCAGAGACGGAAACTAGGAAGGTGTGAACGCAGTTTGCAAAGTGTCCTCCTCCTTCTCTCCTTAGGGTCCCCAAATCCCACTCACTCCCTCTCTCTTCCAGGAGAGATGTTTGCATGTGCCTGATTGGATTTGGGCATTTCTTTGCAATTGCACTGCAAAGTACTGGTCATTCGATTCAAAGCTGCTTCTCAGCTCATGAACTGAACCTCTCCCCACTGACAGACACTCACAGACCTCCTCAGTTCTGATCTGCATCCCTTGGTCCCGACTTTGTATTTAATGGGGTGCAATTTGTACAACAGCTTCCAAGAGGAACATATGACAGTAATAAGAGGAGAGGGCCCAAGGCGGAACACAGGGAAACATCAACATTTTAATGAAGAGCAGAAAAGCTGGAGAAGGGGGCAGAGAGAGAGGCTCTGCGGAGACAGATGAGATGATAAGAATCTGTGGCCAGAGAACATTTCCAAGATATAGGTGTTGGCTGCTTGGAGCCAGGTGAACTGGGGTTCACCTCTGCAACTCCTTTTTGCAATGGGAACCATCTCTTTATCGTTGTTTGGAGCTCTGGCATGCGCTACTTATTATTTTCCCAATATCTATTTGCCTTTTTTTTTTTCTTACTGACAGAATGCCATATTCACATAGACCAGCAATACTTCGAACTAACAGTACTCACTGTCATAACCTCCCTTGTAGCTGAAGGAGGTAGGAAAGAAGGTGGGATGCAACACAGTTCTGGATAATGAGATACAGGGACGAGTCCCTGAGTCGGGAATCCATGCGTGAATCAAACGATGAAACTTCACAGAATCTTGGCTTCCTCCTCCTCTGCTTGTATGTAAATATGATATTGTAGGAACAGAGTCCGTGTTCTGACCATGAGACTGAAATCAACATGCAAAGAATGGCACAGCAAAAGGATAAAAGGATCATGGGTCCCTGATGGCATCTTTAAGCCACTGCCTCAGCTTTAAACATCCTACTTCTAGACTGATTACTTTGTGAAGGGAATGAAAACTTTTTGTGTCTAAGCTATTGCTAGTTGCCCTTTTCTTGTTACTTGCGGCCTTAAGCACTCCCAATTTATGTCTGAAGAAAGTGTACGGCCATGGCAATGGGAATCAGAAAGGAAGTAAGAGCTGTTGGTATGAAGGAAGTCAGAGGTGTGAGGTTAGACCGTTCGAAGCGTCATCATATGAAGTTTGTATTCCACAGGAAGAAGGGAAGAGGTGAGAAACAGGACCACTGAGATCCCACAACTCCAGATAACGCTGTGAACACTGTATTATGTAAGTGGAACCCATAGTAGCATATACTTAGAAAAGGTTCTTCAAGCAATGTAATACATTTTTATTCTGGAACCTGCCTCAGTTATCCTGTGCTGAATTACAATGGAGACTTAGGCAGTCTTTACTAAAGCATTAGGTAAGCATCACCAAGCGACATGAGTGGGGCTTGTGACTCTACCTGCATAAGCAGATTCTAATGTATTGTCCAAGGTTGGAAAGCAAAGCTTTCGAATTTTGAGAGTGACCCGTTTGGAGACTCTCTCTCTCTCCCACCTTCTTTCCATAACCTCAATCCTCCCAGTCTTTCTCTTTTGAGCATGATTAAGCCTTCAGCCCTCCCGGAGAACTGCTAGCTCTCTTCCATGAAAAGGAACTCTCAGCTTTGGGTCAGTTTTGTGTCTCAAGCTTGGCTTTAGTTGGTGCCTCCAAGGTCTCTCTGCAGGCTTTGCAAGGCTCTGCTGTGGCACCAAATGTGGGCAGAGGAGAATGTAGGGCTTTCTCCTACAACAATCTCCTGGATCAGTTCCTCCGTGATTGACACTGACAGCATGCTCACGTCCCTCCCCCATTTATTAATTTTCTATCCAAAGCGTGGCTTGTTCTCTTATCCAAGAAGACATATTTGTCCCAGGAATATAATTTTGACAATACTCTTGATTCCAAGTTATCTCTTCTGATAAAAGAAGAGGGAGGTCTTAGTGCCTCTCACCATGTACTCGAGTACCAGTAATACAGGGAACATTCATTGAACGTTGGACTGCCGTCTCTTCTTACCCATGAAATCACAGCTGATTTCACCATTTATTACTGATGATACTTCACCCAATACTGGCTCATGTGATATTAAATACAGGACAAGCTAGCACTATGGTAACATTTTATTTGATTAAAACACTAAACCTTAATTATGTAATTTAGTGAATGTTAACTCACCTGATGTCAAACTGTAACGTCACCTAGAGGAGATCTACTTAAGTAAATATTCTTTATATTTTTTTCTTAAAAAATGCAGGTCTTGCTTTGATTCCTACTTTTGGAAAATATGTATAATTACCACTTTGAAAATTCACAACTCTAGGGATTCAATGTGGCAATGGGGCTTAAGAAAGATAAGTTAGGAGAGAGCCACAGAGACGAGAAGCTGCACAGCCCCATCTACTTCTGGGCAGGAAACCAGCAGAAAAGTAGACTGCCTGGTGAATATTATAACCATAATGAGACATAAAACTGAGCCCCCCCGCTTCTCTTCATAACGTGAAGAGTGACTCTAAGTTTGAGTCTTACTTTTTACTATTATTTTCTGGGTCTCAGATTCACATAACTTTAAAAATATGGGTATTAGATTTTTTTTTTCCCAAACTGCAAAAGTACGCTCATGGAAAAAAAGATAATAATCCCCCCCAAAAAAAGAAGAAGCCAACATCCTCCTCTCCCCCCACCTAATTTTATAACACTCCCTGGTAACAGTTTTATGTGCCTTGTGCCAAGCTTTTCTCAATGCATATATTGTATACAAACAGAATTCTATTCCTTTCCATAAAAGCAGCTTATGAAATGTACAGCGAAATGCATTTTAATTTTTATAGCACTGGAAATCTTACAAATAACTCCTGATTTTTACGTTCTGAAAAGTCAACTTTTGGTTTGCAAAATATGGATTGCATAGTTACAGGGAAGAAAGGAAGTACCATCAATATTTGAGCCACCAATATTTGTGTTAAACATTAAAATGCAATTGGCGGTGCATTTCTAAGAGATTCAATTCTGTCTTACACCACACAAATACCCAGGAGAGTATTTCTAATACCCCTAAATAGCTAAACACCCTAGATCCTTCCAGAAGAGCACAGGTAACCAAATATGCCCACTAATCAATGCTCAACTAACAGGTGAATGAAATTCTCTTTGGTGGTTGGTTGATTGAAAAATATCTGAACTGGATAATTTGAGTATGTTTGAGTGTTTCTACCTGCCTTCTTTCAAATATCATTGAAATATTCTTAAGTTAAAACAGCTGCCTGGTTTTCATGCCCCCAGGCAAAGCCTGCATAGAATAACTATTTCCCATTGTTTAAAGCATTTGAATTTTTAAAAATCCTCTTCTGCTTCAGCATTTTCTTCAAAAGTGGAGGGAAATGTCCTCAACCAGTAATCTTGAGGGGGCAGGTCATGGTGATTTTACTTTGTATTCCCTTCATTCATACCCGTAAATGTAATTGGTTGGCTCTAATGCATAAGTTCAGTAATATTCATATACCTATCATTTCTTTTACTAAATCCCCCCAACATAATAAGCCAGGAAGAAAGCCCTCTAATTTCCTGTTTTTTTCTTTTTTCGTGGAAAAGTTACAAAGGCAAGAACAGGAGAGATTTAATAACTGGTCATTCTAACAGATCATTGAAAATGTGATTTTAGGGTATCACAAGATTTTTACAAAGGAAAAGAAATACAGAACTTGCTCTTTAATAACTCATGGCTTTCTTTTAAATGGAAAGAATGAAATTCTACTGAGATTCATTTTTTCGAGATCCCATTCCTTTCAGCGTATATATCTGGCCAAAAATAACTCAGAAGCAGTGACCTTTCAATCTCTTGGAGCTCTGAGCGATGTCTTAGAATCTCTTAAGAACGTCAGGGCTGCTAGGGCCTTGCAAGCAGAGCTGACCTCTGGCAGGGCAGAGCCTTTTCAAAGAAGATTAGATGGCTTCCCTGGTGGCTCAGTGGTTGAGAGTCCGCCTGCCGATGCAGGGAACGCAGGTTCGTGCCCCGGTCCGGGAAGATCCCACGTGCCGCGGAGCAGCTGGGCCCATGAGCCATGGCCACTGAGCCTGCACATCCGGAGCCTGTGCTCCGCAACGGGAGAGGCCACGGCAGTGAGAGGCCCACATACCGCAAAAAAAAAAAAAAGAAGATTAGAGGAGCTGTGCCTCAGAAGTGGGTATATTCCAAGACCACTGGGTCAGTTAGCTGTGGCTGCATAACAAATGTCCCCAATCTCAGTGTGTTAAAGCAACAATGATATATTACTTGACTGTGGGGGGTGACTGGGTACTTCTGCTGGTCTTGCCCAAGCTCGTTCATGCAGCAGCAGTTATGAGCTGAATGTCCTGAGGGCCTTACTCAACCGTCTGAAGCTTTCGTGGAGATGCTAGGATGGTGGGGATGGCTGGCCTCCCTCTCCATGTGGTTTCTCATGCCTAGACTCCTCAGAAAGAGTGGTCTCAGGATTCTAAGAGTATAAGAGCGGAAGCTGAAAAATGTCTGGAGGTCTTGGCTGGAAGGTTCACAGCGTCTCACTCTGCTATAGTCAAAAGGAAACTACCTCAGACTTGAAGGGGTGGCAAAAGAGACCCTACCTCTTGATAAAGGAGTTGCAAAGAATCCGAGCCCATTTCAATTCATTTAAAAAAAATTAAAAATCCCTCACACCTCCACCCAGCCCAGTCCCATCCAAGCCTGGACAAAAAAAGTGATGATGAGCTAAGAGCCTCCATCACCTTCCAGGACTTCAATACAACCACCCTAAAGTAGGATTTTCTATGGCACAGTCTTCCAAGGGAAGTGGCAGAAGAAAATACAATGCACTGCAATACGATACACCACAACTGTAAACAATGAAGGAAAAGTTTAACAGGCATATTTATTTGGAGTAGGAACCACAGTCGGACAACATAATTCTACAGAGCTTTACATTTATAGAAATCATTTGTGAAGTCTGGTGATTCCTCACATGATATCTACCGGTAAAATAAAAAACAAAACGAAAAAACAACTGTTTATAAATGCAGCAGATATCTTCAATGAATCCCTTCATATCACTAATTCCCAACTGATAAATGACAAACTACAGACAGCCGGTTTGTATATTTCTATACTTACAAGAAGAGTTCATAATGGCTCATTACAGCCTCCCCATCAATAAACAGAGTCAATATAACCCACCTCACAGGATCTGCTTGATAATTAGATACGTTACTATGTGCCAATTTCATGGAACAGTGTCTGGAACATAAGTAATCTATACCATTTAGTGTAATAATAACTATTGCGAACGTCACCAAAAGAGTTTACCTTTTCAGTAGTAGTAAATTTTGTATTTAATCTCAGAAATCAGAAGAACAATTCATTTTTGCTTTTCTCTAAGATATAATAACAAAGGTTGATGTATGTAGGGTATAACACACACACACACATACACACAGGCAATCTGAGCTCCCTCAACCAAAACCTTTGGAGTGAAGGAGATGCAGCCTGCCTTTGGAGTCACTTAATTTAACAAACACATACATTGCTTGCCTTATGCCAGGGGCTGTTCTAGGGAGTTCATAGACATTGATTCATTTGCTCCCCAGAACAAACTTATAAAGTGGGTCCTTTCATTATCTACACTTTAAAGACAAAGAAATCAAGGCACAGAAAGCTCCACGCCAGTAAATGAAAGAGCTGTGACTCCAGCACAGATGGTTCTGCCTGGCCTGGATTCCCACTCTACATCCTGGCTGACCAACTCCTCATTCGAAGCTCTGCATAGCTATGTAGCTAGCAAGGTATGTTCTCGGTTGAATTAAAATTCCATGAGAACTAAGGTACTGGAGAATGCTATGTGTTGCACGGGCCTAAAAACTAGCAACTGAGGGATGAAAAACAATTATAAACAGTTATAAACAACTGTGAGGGGGCTTCCCTGGTGGTGCAGTGGTTAAGAATGCACCTGCCAAGGCAGGGGACACAGGTTCGAGTCCTGGTCCGGGAGGATCCCACATGCCGCGGAGCAACTAAGCCCATGTGCCACAACTACTGAGCCTGCGCTCCAGAGCCTGCAAGCCATAACTACTGAAGCCCATGCGCCTAGAGCCCGTGCTCCACAACAAGAGAAGCCACCGCAATGAGAAGCCCGCACACTGCAACGAAGAGTAGCCCCTGCTTGACACAACTAGAGAAAGTGGTTAAGAATGCACCTGCCAAGGCAGGGGACACAGGTTCGAGTCCTGGTCCGGGAGGATCCCACATGCCGCGGAGCAACTAAGCCCATGTGCCACAACTACTGAGCCTGCGCTCCAGAGCCTGCAAGCCACAACTACTGAGCCCATGCGCTACAACTACTGAAGCCCGCAGGTCTAGAGCCTGTGCTCTGAAACAAAGAGAAGCCCGCGCACCGCAATCAAGAGTAGCCCCTGCTCGCTGCAACTAGAGAAAGCCCGTGTGCAGCAACGAAGACCCAACACAGCCAAAATTAAAATTAATTAATTAAAAAAAAAAAACTGTGAGGCTTTGTTCTAGATGTTCAATTGCTCTATTGTAAAACATGTATCAGAAAGCCCGAGGGGGAGGCGAGAGTTGGAGGGCACTGCAGTTCAGGACTGTAACTTCAAATTCATCTGCCCTTAGACTCAAATTTGGCCGAGAGGGACAACGCATTATATACTCATACAACTGTCCAATTCTTGCTTCTGAACCCAAACACGCTGGTGACAAGAGGCGGTGCTCTGAGGATCGGTGTCTTTCCATGTGAAATAAGAACAAAGAAAGAATGGAGGAGTGCAATTCCTCAATTATTCTGAAAACAGGACATGCTTCATGTGTGCTTATTAACGTTTCTCTGCAAAACGCTGAGAAATACACGGTGATGGAAACTCTGCTTTGGTTTGAATTAAAATGGAAGATGAATCACAGAAGCTAAGGTTTACTAGGCCCCCTCTTCTCGGCCCTTACATTTAGTCTTCAATTTCCTACAGTTACAAAAAAACTCTGCAGCAAATGGCATTCCTTCTCCCATGAAGCCAAAAAAGTGCTGGAGTTATTGGCGGCAAGCGGCTCACTTCCAGGACAAAGAAACTCCTCAAAAGAGACATTGTCTGGTGCTAAGAATTTAGCCCACAATCATCAATTCAAACAGCATTCAGAAAAGTAAAGAGGGCCCCTTCTTCTGTCATATTGTCATGAAATTTAGAAGTAAAGTTAATTTGAGAGTCTGGCTGAGCTGCCGGTAACCTCCACCCACATCTCAGTGGAATCATGAAAGGCACACTCTTGCTAAAATGAGTTTATGCCATAAGGTCATTTTAATCCCAGTGGTCTATTCCAAAGAGCAGAACATTCTTTAAAAGCTTCATACTGTGATTAGTTGATTAGGGTTTTAGGGTTTAAGTGGTATTTTTCCTTCAGCAGAGATCTGCAAAAATTGAATAACTTTTCAACAAATATTTGCCTGAAATGAAACAGCTTTCCTTTTTCTTAGTGTGACCACAACCTTGACCATATGATCATTAGACTCGGCTGTTTTCAGACAGCTTGGCTTACCCAGGCAAGCAAATGCAATGAAAATGCCTTTATCCAAAAATACACATTTTCTAAGGCAAGTTTTGAGCACAAGCTAATTTCACCGATTCATTCAGGGAGGATCGGCCGCACGAGACGAAATTATTAAGAGCATCTCCTAGTACGGGGGCATACTTTCAGGAGACTGAATCTCCTTGGGGAGACAGTCTAGGCTCCCGGCTCACAATTTTGTGTCAGGACAGCCGCGAAGGTTACGCAGTGCAGCCCACGACTTTTTCCAACAACACAGGTAAGTCTTAACTGCTGTCTCTGACAATATGGAAACTAAACTTGAGATGTTGTCACGATAGAGCATGTAAAAATGCCACATAAAATATAACCCACATTCTTTTCAATGTTTAGTTTTACTCGGGAAACAAAAACAGTAAGGACATCCCCCAGGGACAAAAATGACAAAGGACATTGAAAACAAAGTCCTGAGTAAGCGTCTGTGAGCACCTCCAGAGCCAGGAGAGATGCTGGCATCCAGGGAGATGGCAGTTAGAATGCAGTGCCCCGTGGAGAGCTGGGGCCCGTGGGGAGGGGCAGTGGGTACACTCAGAGACACGCACCCTCTGGCACCCACTGTGGGCTCTGGTGTGGGAAAGGGCTGGCACGAGTATTAATAAATGAAGATCTCTCCTTTTACGGGCTGAGAATTCAAATCATGACGTCCTGTGTGGTCTGGTGACACCCATGCTAAGATTTTTTTTTTTTTTTTTTTTTTTTGTATGCGGGCCTCTGGGCCTCTCACTGTTGTGGCCTCTCCCGTTGCGGAGCACAGGTTCCGGACGCGCAGGCTCAGAGGCCATGGCTCGCGGGCCCAGCCGCTCCGCGGCATGTGGGATCTTCCCGGGCCGGGGCACAAACCCGTGTCCCCTACATCAGCAGGCAGAC
>NW_006775372.1:3285493-3292953 GCF_000442215.2 Lipotes vexillifer
GGACCGGGGCACTAACCCGCGTCCCCTGCATCGGCAGGCGGACTCCCAACCACTGCGCCACCAGGGAAGCCCTAAGATTTTTTTTTTCCAAGTGGTCCTGTGATGCCAGGATGCCACACATGGAATCAATTTTTCAAGTCTTTGCTCAAAAGTCAGCTCGTCAGCGAGGCCTTCCCTGTCACAAGGTGAAATGTGCGCTCCCCGGAGCTCCTTTCCCCCCCCACCCCCGTAGCCCTCGCTGCCTTCCAGCATTGTTATGTATATTACTCAACTGTTGGGTTGCTTGCCCGTCTCCACCAACAAGACTGGAATTTCTAGGACAGGGGCTCTGTGCCTGCATGAAGGAGGCGCCCCGAGTGGTCTCTGTTATGACTGGCACCCGCACGTACCGGATAATCACGGGACGCATCTGAGTGACACAGCCGCGCCTGTCTGGGCAACGGGGTTAGACACCCGCACTTTCCTGAGCTCACTGAGACTTTTCCAGTGAGCGCTGGGGCTGGCGGGTAGCTCTGAACCTGGCTATAGCAAAGTGAAATAAAGACACTGCACGCTTGTGTGAGCACAAAAAGGAAAACGGCGAGGTGGGTGGGAGCAGGGGGGCTTCGAGGAGTGAGGAAAAGCGCAGCGTGGGTGGGTGTGGGAAACGCAGACAGAACACCTCACAGGCCTAGCCCAGGCCCAGGATGGAACGCACAGCCACACAGGAGCCTGACGTGTCTGAAAGGAGGCGACGCCACAGTGGGCATGAGATGAACAAAAGGTTTTAATTATCCTTCCGAGACAGTCAGGTATTGACAGAGAATGCCTGAGTAATGCAAAACTAGAGCAGGGCCTGGCATGGTGGGTTTTTTCCCCCAACTGAAATGAAAACGTCAGCTACTCATCAAGCAAGTTTGCTATCTTTCTTCCACAGGGGCCCCAGAGAGCAGCTAAGAAGATGTAGGGGCAAAGCCCAACAGTCTCCAACAGACTCCAATCCCTGTGCCCAGAACACAGAGCTGCGTCTACGAGCCCACGATTCAGCGTGCTCTGAGCTTTCCAGGAATTGCAGAAAAAAGTGAAGGACTGGCAACGCAAACACGCTCGTGACTGTGATTAAGTTTTCACGGTCTGACACGGACCAGGCATTCTTCCTCATCCACATTTCCTCCTTCATGTGCAAGGTCTGGCTTCCCCATTTACTGCTCCAGTTGCCGCTCTCCACAGGTGTCTGGTAACTAAATTCTTTCCAAGGATTGTCTTCCCTGTATTTTACACATGTGCGAAAGACATTCCCTGTCGAATTTTCGTCCGTCTGAAGTTTTTCTGAGAGAATCAAAGCATAGATTTGACACTTCCCTTGCCTGTTGTTTTTGCTTTTTATTTTGAACACTCCATTTATTTCAACTAACCACAGACACAAAAAGTGCCTTTCCCCCACTGCTTATCATCCATTTCTTATCTCATCTTCTGTGCGATGCAGTACCATTTAAAAAAAAATATCCTATTTTACTTTTTAAATCGCTTTCAAGGAGGGCTGTTACAAAGTAAAAGCAAATCTGGAATTCCTCGGTATACGCTGGTCTTTCCCTTTCCATTTTATGCCTTGATGAATTAACATATCAATAAATCCCTTTGGAAATACATTTATCAAATTTAGTACCACAAAATATGAGATGCAGTGTTTAGCAAAGTGCCTCAATACCTGTAATCAAGAGCCACTGTTTTGTGCTCCAAGACAAAGAATCTCTTTTCCTGGACTGTATAACATAAAATAGCTCTTTTCAATTCATACTTGATATGCACACCATTTGATGTACATTCTGCCTGAAGAGAAGCGGGCTGTGATTCAGTGTCACCAAACTCCATGCATACAAATGACCAGGAGCAGCTTCGTGACAGTCAGGGTTAGAGACACCATCTTTCTGGGGTTACAGAGGGTGGGGTCCAAGAGCAGTGGCTCGCTGAGGAAATGAAGAAAGCTCTCAGAGAACACTACCTCGTGGGGAATGCAGAGCTACAGCTGGCCAAGACAGAAGCACCTGGAGGTTTGGTTGGGTGTTTTACTCCAAGGTAGGGATCTGTATTCTGTTCAGGGCTCAGAGGAGGTTACTGTGGTAGGCTGAATAAGGGACCCCCAAAATATGCATATCATGATCTCCAGATCCTGTGGATATGTTATGTGACACAGCAAAAGGAACTCTGCAGATGTGACTGAGTTGAGAACCTAGAGATGGGGAGTGGAGCAGGGATCACCTAGGTGGGCCCAACGTCACCACAAGGGTCCTGACAGGAGGGCAGCAGAAGGGAGATTTGGCTCCAGAAAAGGAGTATCAGAGAGATGCAGCGTGAGAAAGATCCAGCCAGCCACTGCTGGCCTTGAGGATGGAGGAAGGGGCCACAAGCCAAGGAATACAAGCGGCCTCTCGAAGCTGGAAAAGGCAAGGAAACAGATTCTCCACTAGAGAACGATCCAAAAGAAACAGCCCCAATGACACCTCGATTTTAGCTTAGTGCAGCAGTGAGGGTGCTCAGAGAAACAGGACCAGTGGGAGATTTACAATGAGGGACTGGCTGACATGATTCTGGAGGCCGAGAAGCCCCATGATCTGCAAACTGCAAACAGGAGACCCAGGAGAGCCAGTGCTACAACTTGGTCTGAGTCCAAAGGCCTGAGAACCAGGAGAGCCACCTGTTCATCTAGGTGTTAATTCCCCATTGCCTCCTACCGAGAGGATGGCCAGAATGGCCTTCGGTCTAACTGGTTCAAAAACTCCCAGTGTGAGGGCAGGCAAAGATGAGCTGAGACGTCCCAGCTCGCATAGTAAGGCAGGAAAAAAGAGGGATGAACTCCTCCCTCCTACACTTTTTGTTCCATTCAGGCCCTCGACATATTCATGATATCCACCCACCCTGGGGAAAGCCATCTGCTTGACGGAGTTCACCGGTTCAAATGCTAATCTCATTAGGAAACACCCTCCCAGGCACAGCCAGAAGTAACATCCAGACACCCCATGGCCAGTGAAGTTGACACAGAAAATAAACATTCACACCCAGTGAGACCAATTCTGGACTTGTGACTCCAGAACTGTAAGATAAGATGCTTCTGTGGTTTTAAGCCACTAAGTTTGTGGTAGTTTGTTACAGCAGCAATCAAAGCGATGTCTCAGCATCACGGCAGCCTGGCTGTTAGGAGCTGCAGACAGGAAGCAGGCTGCCTTGATGTGGACCCATTCTGCCACTTACTAGCTTTTGGGCTTAGGCAAGTTTCCCAAACTATTATCCTGAAAGAGGGTAATATGGGTATAGACCTGTCGAGTTTGGAGTTCCTCAGAAGCAGACCCTAAAACAAGGATTCACATGCAACAGTTACTTGGGAAGTCCAGAGGATATCATGGCGGTGGGGAAGAGATACTGGGAAGGGAAAAGCAAGCACAGCTGTATCATTAAGCCACCCACCACCTGGGCTCCTGACACTTAATCCCTCAGGGAAGCTCTGGTAAATGGTACAACAGCTCCTTCAGAATTACCCCAATTTCCCCCTCGCCCTACCACCCTCTTCCCAACCCCCCAACCTGCCCCCAGGAGTGAGAGACTGAAGTATTTAATGCAAATCCCTGAAAATCATTGGTTGATGACTGTTCCTCTAGGTGTTATTTCCCCATTGCCTCCTACCTAGAGGATGGCCAGAATGGCCTTCGGTCTATCTGGTTCAAAAAAAAAAAAAAAAAAGAGAGAGAGAGAGAGAGAAAAAGAGCACAGAGATGCAGATGGTGGCAGCTGGCTGTTAGACAAGTAGGTGGAAGGGATACAGGAGGGGGCTGAGTGTCTGCTGCAGCCTTTCATGTGGTGGTTGGAGGATTCATTCCATGGTTCCATCTTTGCCTCACTCAGAGCCTAGCTCACAGTAGGCATTTAATAAAGGTTAGTTATCATAACTGCTAGGTCCCTTTCCTCTGTGGTCTCAAGGCACCCCAACTGTGGGACTTAGCAACCTGTGCTGTAAATACCTGGTAGCTTCATATTGCCCTGATTCAACTGTAAAGCAGCTGGAGGGCAGCAGATGGAAATTCTTGACTCGTTATACAAATGCTAAGTGGGACATGGTAGCAGCTTTATAAATGTCTGTTGAGTGGCTGCTGCATGAATCGTATGTGAAAACCCAAAGCACTTGGCAACAGGAAGAAAGGACATTTAAGAGTGAAGCACGGGCCACAAAAAGTTACCATGTGACCCAGCAACTCTGCTCCTAGGTGTATACCCCCAAATGCTGAAAACAGTGATTCCATGAACAAGGCACAGATGTCCACTGTCACCACGTATATTCAACATAGTTTAGGAAATCCCAGCCACAGCAATCAGAGAAGAAAAAGAAATAAAAGGAATCCAAATTGGAAAAGAAGAAGTAAAACTCTCACTGTTTACAGATGACATGATACTATACATAGAGAATCCTAAAGATGCCACCAGAAAACTACTCCAGCTCCTCAGTGAATGTGGTAAAGTTGCAGGATACAAAATTAATACACAGAAATCTCCTGCATTTCTACACACTAACAACAAAAGATCAGAAGGAGAAATCAAGAAAACAATCCCATTTACCACCACATCAAAAAGAACAAAATACCTAGGAATATACCTACCTAAGGAGACAAAAGACCTCTACTCTGAAAACTATAAGATGGTGATGAAAGAAATCAGAGATAACACAAACAGATGGAAGGATATACCATGTTCTTGGATTAGAAGAATCAATATTATCAAAATGACTATACTACCCAAGGCAATCTACAGATTCAGTGCAATCCCTATCAAATTACCAATAGCATTTCTCACAGAACTAGAACAAAAAAATTCTAAATTTTATATGGAAACAAAAAAGACCCCAAATAGCAAAAGCAGTCCTGAGAAAGAAAAACGGAGCTGGAAGAATCAGACTCGCTGACTTCAGACTATATTACAAGGCTACAGTAATCAAAACAATATGGCACTGGCACAAAAGCAGAAATATAGATAAAGGGAAGAGGATGGAAAGCCCAGAAATGAACTCATGCACCTATGGTCAACTAATCTATAACAAAGAAGGCAAGAATATATAATGGAGAAAAGACAGTCTCTTCAATAAGTGGTGCTGGGAAAACTGGACAGCTACATGTAAAAGAATGAAATTAGAACACTCTCTAACACCATACACAAAAATAAACTCAGAATGGATCAAAGACCTAAATGTAAGGCAGGATGATATAAAACACCTAGAGGAAAACATAGGCAGAACACTCTTTTACATTAATTGCAGCAATATCTTTTTTGATCCACCCTCTAGCCTAATGAAAATAAAAACAAAAATAAACAAATGGGACCTAATTAAACTTAAAAGCTTCTGCAGAGCAAAGGAAACTAAAAACAAATCAAAAAGACAACCTACAGAATGGGAGAAAATATATGCAAATGAAGCAACCGACAAGGGATTAATCTCCAAAATATAGAAACTGCTCATGTAGCTCTGTGTAAAGAAAACAAACAACCCAATCAAAAAGTGGGCAGAAGATCTAAACAGACATTTTTCCAAAGAAGACATACAGATGGCCAAAAAGCACCTGAAAAGATGCTCAACATCACTGGTTATCAGAGAAATGCAAATCAAAACTACTATGAGGTATCACCTCACACTGGTCAGAATGGCCATAATCAAAATGTCTACAAACAATAAATGCTGGAGAGGGTGTGGAGAAAAGGGAACCCTCCTACACTGTTGGTGGGAATGTAAATTGGTAAAATCACTATAGAGAACAGAATGGAGATTCCTTAAAAAACTAAAAATAGAACTACCAAATGATCCAGCAATCCCACTCCTGGGCATATATCCAGATAAAACCATTATCCGAAAGGACACATGCACCACAATGTCCACTGCAGCACTGTTTACGATAGCCAGGTCATGGAAGCAACCTAAATGTCCATCAACAGAGGAAAGGATAAAGAAGATGTGGTACATATACACAATGCAGTATTTCTCAGCCATAAAAAAAGGAATGAAATAATACTATTTACAGCAACATGGATGGACCTAGAAATTATACTTGGTGAAATAAGTCAGAGAAAGACAAATATCATATGATATCACTTACATGTGGAATCTAAAAAAATGGTACAAATGAACTTATTTACAAAACAGAAACAGAGTCACAGATGTAGAAAACAAATTTACGGTTACTGGGGGAAAAGTGGGGGAGGGATAAATTGGGAGATTGGGATTGACATACACACACTACTATATATAAAATGAATAACTAATAAGGACCTACTGTAGAGCACTGGGAACTCTTCTCAGTACTCTGTAATGACCTATATGGGAAAAGAATCTGAAAAAGAGTGGATATATGTATATGTATAACTGATTCACTTTGCTGTACACCTGAAACGAACACTACGTTGTAAATCACCTATACCCCAATAAAAGTTTTTTAAAAAACAGTAACTCCAGCAGACACTTGTACACAAATGTTCACTGCAGAATTACTCACAATACATGGAAACAACTAAAAGACTTACAAAGAGATGAACGGGTAAACAAAATGTGGTCCATTCACACAAAAGAATATTAGTTGGCCATAAAAGGGAATGAAGCACTGATATATACTACGACATGACTGAACCTCAAAAGCACTGTGGTACGTGAAAGAAGCCAGTAACAAAAAATGCACATACTGTATGAGTCCATTTATATGAAATATCCACAACAGGTAAATCTATTGAGATAGAAAGTAGATTAGTGCTTACCACGGGCTGGGGTGGGAGGTGACGCGGAGTGAAGGCCTAATGGGGACAGGGTTTCATTTTTAAGTGATGAAAATGCTCTGGAATTAGAGGTGAGGATTGCATAATCCCATGAATGTACTAAATGCCACTGAACTGTTCACTTTGTAATGATTTAAACGGTAAATTTTTCATTTATGTGTATTCTACCTCATTAAAAAAGAAAAAAAGCTCAAGAAAGAAAAACAACACTCTTGATGCCAGGCAATCAGACTACTATTTTCCCATTTCTGGGAGCAGAGCGCTGTGAAAACCTCAGAGTTTAACAATAAGCAAATTGGGTTTGAATCCTAACTCTCCTCACTACCAGCCAGGCGAGCCGTATTTGAGTGTCATTTTCTGCCAAGTGGAGAGGGCTACATTCCAGGATTGTTCGGAAGCATAGAGGGAGAAACAGATGAACACTCCTCGCACACAGTAGGCTCTTTAATGAATGTGAGCAGATGGCTGTCCTGACCTGGGTGACTCCCTGCTACGCAGCAGTGTGTCCAGTCCTTCTGCGACTCAAGACAAAGGCTCACATTCTGCAGAATGTATCTAACACCTGCTGCAGTTTTTGTTGCCCTTTTCCAGGTGCAGGACTCACACGTCAGACACCATCCTTCATTTACGGAGAGCAATGAGATCTGAGTCTCACTGAAGGGCCACCAATGTAGCAGGAA
>NW_006775372.1:3292963-3328489 GCF_000442215.2 Lipotes vexillifer
CAGGAATGCTACCCTGGCCGTATTTTCAGACCACGCAACCGACGGTGAGCCCTCGGCCTCTACTTAACTCACCGGACTGATTTCACAATCCCTGTCTTACAAAGAACGCCAAAACAAGGCCCTAAAAGGGAAGGTGGAATGATGGATAGCACAGGCTTTGTCATCTTCCACAAATGTCAGACGTACTTGGCTGAGTTTATGGTCTTAACAAAGGTCTAGCTACAGTTAAACTTAGTGTATCCCTTTAAACCAACCGGCAAAACCAATGGATTAAGACCGCCCAACCCTCAATGCTGCTTTGCTAGCCTTCCCAGGTCGCCCAGGAAGGCCCGGAAATGTAGAATCTTTGCGGGCCAGTGAGCAGGAAAAGCCCTCCCAGACGCCAGAGTCCTGCCTTTGCTTCCTCTTTAAAATGCAAGCAAAACTTTTCTAATGGGCTCATAGAGGTCAGCCCTCAGCTGTTGTATGCAGCTCCCATTAAATTTAGATTATTGAAGGCTTTCCCTGTCACTGTCAATTTGCCAGGCTCACTGAGAACAAGCGACATTCCTATTAAATTGAGGAAGCATTTAAGAAGTACCAACAGGAGGTCTAGATCCCTCCCGCTACTGGATCCAGTTAGCGGTTCTCAACCTGGGGCCATTCTGCACCCCCCAGGGGAACTTGGGCAATGTCTGGAAACATTTTTGGTTCTCAGGACTGGGGATTGCTACTGGCAACCAGTGGGGAGAGGCCAGGGATGCTGGTAAACATCCTACCATGCCCAGGACAGCCCCCAGCACAAATAATATGGGTCCCAAATGCCACGTCTTCCAAGGTTGAGAAAACTTAACTTGCAGGAGCAGTCCAATGACTGAAACATGTATCTCACTGACCCCCAAAGGGAAACCCGTAAAGCAACTGATTTTTCAAGCACCTATTCATTCCTCATTGGTCATTCATGAATTTGTTTCCATGCTGAATCTAACCGGGATTCCCCCATTAGGTTGCTATAGAGGCTCTCTAAGCGTTTCTTCCCTTTTTTCCTCCAAGAGGTTCCTAGGAAGAGAGAAAAGTCTGTTTGGTGTCCATAGGATAACGGACAGCTTAGTCAGGCAGAGTTCCAGCCATGCAGTTTGGCTATTATTTTTTCTTTAGAGAGATATAAATCAGATTTACACAATAAAATATCTAAGCAGGGTTTTTGTTTATTTGTATCATTCTTCAATTTCAGGAGAATGTATGTCCACGTGACGTCATCTGACGAAAGAGAAATGAAAGTGAAATCCTTAACTAGGTAATGAATTTGCTCCCCACAGAGGGGCTGAGTCCTTAGAGGCCATGGGTCCAGGGGGCTGTGTCCATTCCAGACTCACAGAGCAGCCAGCAGAGCAGCACTTCTCAACCGTGCATGCACCGGGGTCACCTGCAGATCCTGCTACCAGGCAGATCCCTGGGCCACCACAAAAGGCCCAGGTAATGGGCACTCAAGAAGGAGCAAGGGTCTGTACTAACCCAATATCAACTGAAGAGACACGTAGGTCAGGACACATTGTCCACAGAAGCTTCTCATCATCCCAACCAGCCTCCTTTAAGGATGCACTCCAGGCTCTGAATTGCTTCTTCCGGATTCTCCTATTGTTTTCTGTTGCACATCACGTGGAGTGAAAGGGAAATCCAGGCTGGGGGGGGGGGGGGGGGGGGAAGCTGGTGGGGGGAGGAGGTCCCCTGGTGGGGAGGGAGGGGGTGCAGACCCTCAGAGACCACCTGAGAGCCCAGCAGAAACCCCTGGCCTCCTGGAAGGGGAGGTCAGAGGCCAATTCCGAGTTGAGGTTGAGGGCAGGATGGGTGAAGAATGTAGCACAGGGAGCATGTTTGTCTGTGGAGACACAGTTCTAGAGTGTGATGGTTGTTCATTCGCCCCTTCCATAAGACATCTCCTCAGGCACGGGTGACTTGATTAGAGGTTTGCTGATCCACATGTTTATTAAGCTGGGCACCGGGTGTTGTCTATGCATCTGTGAAGCACAATGCTGAAGAGACTGACATTAGTCTGTATGTATACAGAAATGATCTGTCAACCTCCAAGTAAACAGAATCAGCCCATGTGCTTATCACATTTGGAACGGGGGGCTGTGAAGTCAACGGTGTGTCCTGGAGGAAGCTGCAGAGGCAATTATTTCTCTACAGCAGCACAGGTCCATTTTATGTGCAGTGCTGACTTTTAAACTAGTGACTAAATGATGGGCATATCCACGGCAGACGAACTTAGAGCAAGTAGCACTTGGACCAGGCTTGTCTGTGGTAGCTCAGCAGAACATCCGATCTCGATCTGAGCTCCAAACTTGCAGGATTTATTATTTTTACTCCCTTCAATTGTCAAGGAGTAAATCTACCTATGAGAACAACTGCATAACTGGCAGTTTTACGGAGTAATATAGAATATTCCACACTTCTCAGTTCCACATTTACTAGTCCGTCCTCACAAAGAGAATATGAAGATCACTTGCCTTGATATCTACGGAGCGTGGAGGAGCTAAAAATGTACCATAGACAGGTTTGGAATGGGCTGCCATTGCCTTCACTTGGTCAACCCAGTTACAAAAGTTCGCAGTGACACCAGACTGGATTTAGAGAGTTAATGTTTTCGGTATCCCTCATTCAGTGAGTTTATTATTGAAATATCTACCATTTCTTCACTGTCCATCCTAAACGAGAGACATGATGGTCCACGGTTTCTTTAAGGAAGGTAAAATAACCAATGTTTTTACGTACTGAATAGTTACTTTAGCTTCTAACCTCTAAGGGTGCCGGCAAAGGCTCTTTGCCCCTGGCTTGGGGGAGGAATGTTTTTCAAACCTGGCTCTGTTAACCCCAGATGCATCCTTTCTGATAACCTGGCAGGCCCAAGACCTGTGGGAATCAGCTCAAAGAAGCACCATCAGAAGAGCCCAAACCATTGGTGTGCTCAGCGGTGTAGACTCTCAGTGGGGATGCCGGGCGGGGTGCGAAATATGAAGACATCTCAGGGGTAGTAGGACAACCCATTCTTTTATCCACCCGCTCCCACCCACTCCCAGCCACTCTCCCTCATCGCGTGAGAAATAATGTGCCCATTCCTTACAGTTTTTGTTCTCCTTAGATGGCTATTTCTGTGGCTTGACTTTTGCCAGGTCAAAACAAAAATGAGCGTGGATCAGAGAAAAAACAATTCACTTAAGGTGAAGGGAAATGTTATCTAGCATTGGACAATAAATGGAATGAAAGCAAAATGAATGGTAATAAATGAAGATGCCTGTGAAATATCCAGACAAGCAGATTCCCCTTTGCTTAGTATAAGTGGCATATTTCTCCAAAGCCTTTATCTCCGGTGAACCCTGTAACAAGAGGCAGCGAGATTAAAGATTTACTCAAGGGCATACAGCCATCAACTGGGACTAGTGGGAGGAGATGGAACCCAGACCCCGCCTAACTCCGGGCCCTCATTCATTTTCCACTGAGCCATGTGATATTCATCTATTTATCTATCTATCCATCAACTTACCTATTTTAGCTAGTATTGTATATCACTACCTGGAATAGGCAGAAATGTAAAAATCACACTTCTTAGAAGTGACATATCATAAACCAAGTATGCACATGTAGGACCTAAAATGGGACAGAAGCTAGTGTTTCCTGTCTTTTCCTTATATTTGTTCTATAAATTGAGGCAGATATCCAGCCTGGTTTTAAGAAGAAATCTGACCTTAGCCATCAGGCAATATATGAGGACAAAAACTTCAAGAATTTTTAATACTTCTTGACTAGTACTTGGTACAATTGAATTTATTTCCAAATTGGCCACAAACTAACTTCACTATTTTGGCCAAGCTCCATAACGTCTCCAGCCCTCAACTCCTTATCTGCCAAACAAGGGTGTCACGCTAGGTTAGCCCTAAATACCTTGTCCTGAAATGCTTTGAAACTTTACAGAAGTACAGTTTCCATAGCTCTGTATTAGTGTCACTGGACCTTCTCATTTGCAAATGCTTAATGACCTTCATCATCCTCCTGACACTGGTAAAAGCTAAAAGAAGTTGTAAAATAACTTGGAAGTTCCAAAAAGAAGGCAAAGTGGTCATTAGGACCATTATTATATAACTATAGTTTAAGAACAGAATGACATAGGGAGAATTTTCTGGGGAATATAATGGTACATAATTTCATAAAATTATACAAATACATCAACTGGCACACAATGAAAACCTAACAATACTTTTCATATAATTTTCTAATTGTTCACCTTTTGCTAAAGAAAAATTATTTTTCATTTGCAATACTCATTCCAAAAAGTGTCACCACAATTATTTTTATGACCACTTAAAAAATTATGATAAAGATAAACCACTTTGATTTGTCTGAATAACCCCAATACCTGTGGCAGGTTCTTAAAAAATTTTATATTCACTCTTGCTCCAGAAACTATTTAAGATCCCTTGCTAAGGTCATTGTATTTAAAGGCAAAACCTACCCACTTTATTTATTTATTTATTTATTTTTTTTTCGGTATGCGGGCCTCTCACTGTTGTGGCCTCTCCCGCTGCGGAGCACAGGCTCCGGACGCGCAGGCTCAGCGGCCACGGCTCACGGGCCCAGCCGCTCCGCGGCACGTGGGATCCTCCCAGACCGGGGCACGAACCCGCGTCCCCTGCATCGACAGGCGGACTCTCAAACACTGCGCCACCAGGGAAGCCCCCTACCCACTTCAGAAGCCTTAAAGGAGTTCAAAAAGACACTGTCAGATCCCTAGGTGTGAAAAAAGTGCCTTGTGCTTAATTCAGGGGCCCTTAACACCGTGCAGCGTTTTTTCAAGGCATACAAATCGACCCACACACAGCATTTGTCTCATGACTAACCCCAGTCCCCATCTGCTGCCCCTGTCTCCCTTTTACGTTTATACACATAGTGCCTGACCTTCGGGCACTTATGCTCTAGTGGAGGAGATAAAATGCATACACATGAAATAATCAGAGCACGATTAAGAGATCAATGTCATATGACTGTGAGTACAAAGGCTGCAGAGGAAAGAGAGGGTACTGAATGCTTAATTAGCTGAAGAAAGGAGTGGGTCCCTGAGAGAGGTGAGACAAGGCAGCCAAAAGCCATGACTCAAGAATAAATTCAGCCTTTGCAAAAATAACATTGACGTCCGTGGAGACTGAATGTGGAAACGGTGGGGAAAGGGACTGGATAAGTTGGTGGAGGTGGGGGGCAGTTCATACTGGACCTTAATAACTGATCTATACTTTTAGAGACAGACACTGCATTTTTATCTCCACCTTCCAAAAAGTGTAGGGTAGTACGTCCCCCACGGAGTGAAACTAGTCCAGTGGGAAATGGAAGATAAACTTCCCCTCCTTTGTCTACTCCATGGACTCCTTCAAGTTGGAGTTCCTGCTCGCAGATCTACCAGATAAATCCTGCATGCCTTATGAACACATATACAGAGAGAGACGTGCTGTGCTTTGGGGGCCTTATCATGAAACAGGAGTTAGCATGATTAAACATCACATGCTATTGGTGCACAACTTTTCTTTCCTCACTTTTTCCCCTCATCCTCATGCCCCACACTTTTATCTTCCCCAACCATCACCCTTGAATTGGTACTTTAATATATACCATTACCACAAACTAAAAATATTTTCTTAAATTTGTAAAAATGTGTACCTGGAATGGAAATAAATAGTAACGACTACCCCGTAAAAAAACAAACAAATGAACACAAAAAAATACACAGTATCTTTCCACCTCTACTCCCCCTTAATAGGGCAGGAAGTCATCCCAGAGTTGAGAATGAATGGATATTGTCTAAAGTCTGAAGTTGATGAACCATGATACTGAGGTTTATTATGTTATTTAAACTATAAAGACAGTTATCAGACCTAATACACAGCCTTAAATTTCTATATAAAGAGCATACACAAAGCAAACAGATCATATGTCAAAACTTGGAACATAAAGAAAACATAACAAAAAGCAATCATAACATACCATAAAGTGACAGAATTGAGATCAAGTGAATTGGTCCATCAACAAATACAAATGGGATAAACTCGCATACTAAAAGGAAAGAACCTCCATCTTGGACCGAAATAAAGTACGTGCCGTATGTAAGAATACAACTAAAGCAAAATTATAGCCATACAAAGACATGTCAGAAAATGCAAAGAAAAAGAAAGTATGGATCTGGATATTTATATCTCACAAATTTAAAATAATGCAAAAGAAGATGAATCAAAGTTAAAGCACATTAAATAGAGAGGGCACAATCACTCCAATAATATGACATAAATCACTTTGTGCTTCACGTAGCATCAACGTGCCTAAATAAAAAACCTGCAGGAAATAACAAGAAAAATATCAAATGAAAATGGATAGTGGTGTGAGACTTCAATCCCTGTCTGTCCTGGAGAGACCAAACACTGGTATGTTTTCTTTGGTGCCATCTGTACAGCAGTGGTATCGTATATTGCTCTTTTGGCACTGCACTAGAGTGAGCATTTTCTTTCACTTTTGACCAGCGAGCTCTTACCACCCTCTAGGTACTGACTCCACCATCACTATATTCTGCACCAGCTGCAGTTTCCTGAAGGACTACAAAGTTGGGGAGAAGCTTACAAACATGCCCACATGTGCATGTATGTATGTCATGTTTGCTGGCTACGTTTTCTTTACAATGGAAATCAGCACTAAATGATCTTTAAAAGAGTCTCCACAGCTTGAAAGAAATTTTCACATGCTCCTCCTCCTTCTGTATTAGTAAAGCATAGACGGCAATGTTCCATTCTGATGCATTTTAAACATAATAGCATTGTACTCTGACCTAAATGGGAAGGAAATCCAAAAAAGAGGGGATATATGTATACATATACCTGATTCACTCTGCTGTACAGCAGAAACCAACACAACATTGTAAAGCAACAATATGCCAATAAAAATTTAAAAATAAAAATGTTCTGAAAAATAAAAATAAATAAAGCATAATAGCATTCTGTTGGAGAAAAGACGAAGAAAACTGCGGCTCAAGGAAGGTGAAGAGAAGCCACATTAGAGAAATCCCATGCCATCCTGAATCTCTGATCTAGAAGCTGCAGAAACAGTTCAGTCTTGGTATGAAATACTGTACTGAACACCCGGCTACATTTCCTCCAGACTGAAAACCATACATCTCTCTTACTTTTCTCCATAGTCCTTAAAATTAAACTTTTTAACAACTTCTCACCGAAAGCTTCAGGAGTGGTTCAAAATTATTTTATACTGGACACAGAGTTAGAAGGAATATCACTAGCCTAGTTCAAAATTTGCAAAGATGTTCCTTATAACCTCTATGCTTTATATAATTCACTAGTAAATTCTGAAATGAATACTTTTCTAAAAACAATACTTGTACAATGCCTTATCATTTACTTACTTTTTGAGTGCAAACTAGCATTTGCTTTCTTAAGCCAATCTAACTGGAAATGTGTTAAGGAATTAAAGGGGGTACTAAAATATAATTTAAAAGAAATTATCATCTCCAGATACAGAAAAATAGAGGCACAAGGATGTGGTGACCAGATCTTGAGGGGTGAAAGGGTCTCTGAAAATAATGCCGCAGACCAGTGGCTTAGTTCCTTTATAATACACAAATATCCCAGATTAGAAGAAACGGAGACCAGCATTATCCAAATACCAACCTCCAAAGACCTCCACATTGTGACCTCAAACACATTTTAAGTTTGTCACATGGTTCCCCTTTTATTGCACTAATCTCCAGGAAAACCAGACTTTTGCCCCATATGTTCCATATGTTATTAATGTTTCATTCCCAGGCTGACAAAATCCTAACCAAATTTCAAACTCACCCCAAATGTTTCCTCTTCGATTCACTATTCCCCTGACGTTTTTAAGTGTGTAAGACTCTCCCTCTTTTAAACACATTTAGGCCTTTTATCTGTCATGGAAAATTGGCCTCATGTTATGGTTGGTAGGTAATTCATATTCCCCATTAACCTATATCATAAGGTTAGGGACAGTTTCACACACGTCTGTGTGACATAGTCAGTGTACACTGACTACATTGAAACAAACAAAATTGGAAGAAATGGACCTTTTTATCTTAAAATAGGTCTTCAAAATAGAAGAAAATATAATTTAAAAAGCCCCAAATTACACAGTACTTGAAGCTGAGTAGTTCTGCTAAGTTGTATTTTTAGGAGTCCTAAATGCTCTGGCTGTACACACATGAAAGACAAGATTGTAAATAACTGCCATGCCTCACAGAGAGACATCAGTAGGTGATTCTGACTTGTTAGGTATTTTGTTTTTGTTTTCTCAGAATATAGAAACAAGTTCATAATTTGCATAACAGAGGTCAGCTCCTTTCTCTTTTTTTTAAATTTTATTTATTTTTTTATACAGCAGGTTCTTATTAGTCATCTATTTTATACATATTAGTGTATGTCTGTCAATCCCAATCTCCCAATTCATCCCACCATCACCACCCACCCCTACTTTCCCCTCTTGGTGTCCATACGTTTTTCCTCTACATCGGTGTTTCTATTTCTGCCCTGCACACCAGTTCATCTGTACCATTTTTCTAGGTTCCACATATATGCGTTAATATACGATATTTGTTTTTCTCTTTCTGACTTACTTCACTCTGTATGACAGTCTCCAGATCCATCCACGTCTCTACAAATGACCCAATTTTGTTCCTTTTTATGGCTGAGTAATATTCCATCGTATATACATACCACATCTTCTTTATCCATTCGCCTCTCTATGGGCATTTAGGTTGCTTCCATGACCTGGATATTGGAAATAGTGCTGCAATGAACGTTGGGGTGCATGTGTCTTTTTGAATTATGGTTTTCTCAGGGTATATGCCCAGTAGTGGGATTGCTGGGTCATATGGTAGTTCTATTTTTAGTTTTTTAAGGAACCTCCATACTGGTCTCCACAGTGGCTGTATCAATTTAGATTCCCACCAACAGTGCAAGAGGGTTCCCTTTTCTCCACACCCTCTCCAGCATTTGTTGTTTGTAGATATTCTGATGATGCTCATTCTAACTGGTGTGAGGTGATACCTCATTGTAGTTTTGATTTGCATTTCTCCAAAAATTAGTTATGATGTTGAGCAGCTTTTCATGTGCTTCTTGGCCATCCATATGTCTTCTTTGGAGAAATGTCTATTTAGGACTTCTGTCCATTTTAGGATGTGGTTGTTTGTTTTTTTAATATTGAGCTGCATGAGCTGTTTATATATTTTAGAGTTTAATCCTTTGTCCATTGACTCATTTGCAAATATTTTCTCCCATTCTGAGGGTTGTCTTTTCATCTTGTTTATGGTTTCCTTTCCTGTGCAAAAGCTTTGAAGTTTCATTAGGTCCCATTTGTTTATTTTTGTTCTTATTTCCATTACTCTAGGAGGTGGCTCAAAAAAGATCTTGCTGTGATTTATGTCAAAGAGTGTTCTTCCTATGTTTTCCTCTAAGAGTTTTACAGTGTCTGGTCTTAAATTTAGGTCTCGAATCCATTTTGAGTTCATTGTTGTGTATGGTGTTAGGGAGTATTCTACTTTCATTCTTTTACATGTACCTGTCCTGTTTTCCCAGCACCACTTATTGAAAAGACTGTCTTTTCACCATTGCATATCCTTGCCTCCTTTATCATAGATTAGTTGACCACAGGTCCATGGGTTTATCTCTGGGCTTTCTATCCTATTCCACTGACCTATATTTCTGTTTTTGTGCCACTCCCATACTATCTTGATTACTGTAGCTCTGTAGTATAGTCTGAAGTCAGGGAGTCTGATTCCTTCAGCTCCGTTTTTTTCCTTCAAGACTGCTTTGGCTATTTGGGGTCTTGTTTGTCTCCGTACAAAATTAAAGATTTTTTGTTCTAGTTCTGTAAAATGTGCCATTGGTAATCTGATAGGGATTGCATTGAATCTGTAGATTGCTTTGGGTAGTAGAGTCATTTTCACAATATTGATTCTTCCAATCCGAGAACATGGTATATCTCTCCATCTGTTGGTATCATCTTTAATTTTTTTCATCAGTGTCTAATACTTTTCTGCATACAGGTCTTTTGTCTTCCTAGGTAGGTATATTCCTAGGTATTTTATTCTTTTTGTTACAATGGTAAATGGAAGTGTTTCCTTAATTTTTCCTTCAGATTTTTCATCATTAGTGTATAGGAATGCAAGAGATTTCTGTATATTAATTCTGTATCCTGCTACTTTACCAAATTCATTGATTAGCTCTAGTAGTTTTCTGGTGGCATCGTTAGGATTCTCTCTGTATAGTATCATGTCATCTGCAAACAGGGACAGTTTTACTTCTTCTTTTCCAATTTGTATTCCTTTTATTTCTTTTCCTTCTCTGATTGCCATGGCTAGGACTTCCAAAACTATGGCGAAAGAGGACTTCCAAAACCATGGTGAATAATAGTGGCGAAAGAGGACATCCTGACAAGGATGTCCTGATCTTAGAGGAAATGCTCATCTTGTTCCTCATCTTAGAGGAAATGCTTTCAGTTTTTCACCACTGAAAATGATGTTTGCTGTGGGTTTGTCGTATATGGCCTTTAATACATTGAGGTAGGTTCCCTCTATGCCCCGTTTCTGGAGAGTTTTTACCATAAATGGATGTTGAATTTTGTCAAAATTTTGTCAAAAGCTTTTTCTGCATCTATTGACATGATCATATGGTTGTTTTTTTTGTTGTTTGTTTGTTTGTTTTTGCAGTACGTTGGCCTCTCACTGTTGTGGCCTCTCCCGTTGCGGAGCACAGGCTCCGGACGCGCAGGCTCAGCGGCCATGGCTCACGTGCACAACCGCTCCGCGGCATGTGGGACCCTCCCGGACCGGGGCATGAACCCGTGTCCCCTGCATCGGCAGGCGGACTCTCAACCACTGGGCCACCAGGGAAGCCCGATCATACGGTTTTTATTCAATTTGTTAATATGGTGTATCACATTGATTGATTTGTGTATATTAAAGAATCCTTGCATCCTGGGATAAATCCCACTTGATCATGGTGTATGATCCTTTCAATGTGTTGTTGGATTCTGTTTGCTAGTACTTTGTTGAGGAACTTTGCATCTATATTCATCAGTGATATTGGTCTCTTATTTTCTTTTTTTGTAGTACCTTTGTCTGCTTTTGGTATCAGGGTGATGGTGGCCTCACAGAATGTATTTGGGAGTGTTCCTTCCTCTGCAATTTTTTGGAAGAGTTTGAGAAGGATGGGTGTTAGCTCTTCTCTAAATGTTTGATAGAATTCACCTGTGAAGCCATCTGGTCCTGGACTTTTGTTGGTTGGAAGATTTTAAATCACAGTTTCAATTTCATTACTTGTGATTTGTCGGTTAATATTTTCTATTTCTTCCTGGTTCACTTTTGGAAGGTTACACCTTTCTAAGAATTTGTCCATTTCTTCCAGGTTGTCCATTTTATTGGCATAGAGTTGCTTGTAGTAGTCGCTTAGGATGCTTTGTATTTCTGTGGTGTCTGTTGTAACTTCTCCTTTTTCATTTCTAATTTTATTGATTTGAGTCCTCTTCCTCTTTTTCTTGATGAGTCTGGCTAATGGTTTATCAATTTTGTTTATCTCCTCAAAGAACCAGCTTTTAGTTTTATTGATCTTTGCTACTGTTTTCTTTGTTTCCATTTCATTTATTTCTGCTCCGATCTTTATGATTTCTTTCCTTCTACTAACTTTGGGTTTTGTTTGTTCTTCTTTCTCTAGTTCCTTCAGGTGTAAGGTTAGATTATTTACTTGAGATTTTTCTTGTTTCTTGAGGTAGGCTTGTATGGCTATAAACTTCCCTCTTAGAACTGCTTTTGCTGCATCCCATAGGTTTTGGATCGTCGTGTTTTCATTGTCATTTGTCTCTAGGTATTTTTTGATTTCCTCTTTGATTTCTTCAGTGATCTCTTGGTTATTTAGTAATGTATGGTTTAGCCTCCATGTGTTTGTGTTTTTTACATTTTTTCCCCCTGTAATTGATTTCTAATATCATAGCGTTGTGGTCAGAAAAGATGCTTGATATGATTTCAATTTTCTTAAATTTACTGACGCTTGATTTTTGACCCAAGATGTGATCTACCCTGGAGAATGTTCCATGTGCACTTGAGAATAAAGTGTAATCTGCTGTTTTTGGACGGAATGTCCTATAAATATCAATTAAATCTATCTGGTGTATTGTGTCATTTAAAGCTTGTGTTTCCTTATTAATTTTCTGTTTGGATGATCTGTCCCTTGGTGTAAGTGAAGTGTTGAAGTCCCCCACTATTATTGTGCTACTGTTGATTTCCTCTTTTATAGCTGTCAGCAGGTGTGTTATGTATTGAGGTGCGCATATGTTGGGTGCATATTTACAATTGTTATATCTTCTTCTTGGATTGATCCTTTGATCATTATGTGGTGTCCTTCTTTGTCTCTTGCATTAGTCTTTATTTTAAAGTCTATTTTCTCTGATATGAGAATTGCTACTCCAGCTTTCTTCTGATTTCCATTTGCATGGAATATCTTTTTCCATCCCCTCACTTTCAGTCTGTATGTGTCCCTAGGTCTGAAGTGAGTCTCCTGTAGACAGCATATATATGGGTCTTGTTTTTGTATCCATTCAGTGAGCCTGTGTCTTTTGGTTGGAAAATTTAATCCATTCACGTTTAAGGTAATTATTGATACGTATGTTCCTATGACCATTTTTTAAATTGTTTTGGGTTTCTTTTGTAGGTTCTTTTCTTCTCTTGTGTTTCCCACTTAGAGAAGTTCCTTTAGCATTTGTTGTAGAGCTGGTTTGGTGGTGCTGAATTCTCTTAGCTTTTGCTTGTCTGTAAAGCTTTTGATTTCTCTGTCGAATCTGAATGAGATCCTTGCTGGGTAGAGTAATCTTGGTTGTAGTTTCTTCCTTTTCATCACTCTAAATAAATCATGCCACTACCTTCCGGCTTGTAGAGTTTCTGCTGAGAAATCAGCTGTTCACCTTATAGGAGTTCCCTTGTATGCTATTTGTCGTTTTTCCCTTGTTGCTTTCAGTAATTTTTCTTTGTCTTTAATTTTTGCCAGTTTGATTACTATGTGTCTTGGCTTGTTTCTCTTTGGTTTTATCCTGCCTGGGTCTCTCTGAGCTTCCTGGACTTGGGTGGCTATTTCCTTTCCCATGTTAGGGAAGTTTTCAAGTATCATCTTTTCAAGTATTTTCTTGGGTCCTTTCTCTCTCCCTTCTCCTTCTGGGACCCCTATAATGAGAATGTTGTTGCATTTAACATTGTCCCAGAGGTCTCTTAGGCTGTCTTCATTTCTTTTCATTCTTTTTTCTTTATTCTGTTCCATGGCAGAGAATTCCACCATTCTGTCTTCCAGGCCACTTATCCATTCTTCTGCCTCAGTTATTCTGCTATTGATTCCTTCTACTGTAGTTTTCATTCCAGTTGTTGTATTGTTCATCTCTCTCTGTTTGTCCTTTAATTCTTCTAGGTCCTTGTGAAACATTTCTTGCATCTTCTTGATCTTTGCCTCCATTCTTTTTCCGAGGTCCTGGATCATCTTCACTATCATTATTCTGAATTCTTTTTTGGAAGGTTGCCTATCTCCATTTCATGTAGCTGTTTTTCTGGAGTGTCATCTTGTTCCTTCATCAGGTACACAGCTCTCTGCCTTTTCATCTTGTCTATCTTTCTGCGAATGTGGTTTTTGTTCCACAGGCTGCAGGATTGTAGTTCTTCTTGCTTCTGCTGTCTGCCCTCTGGTGGATGAGGCTATCTAAGAGGCTTGTGCAAGTTTCCTTTTGGGAGGGACTGGTGGTGGGTAGAGCTGGCTGTTGCTCTGGTGGGCAGGGCTCAGTAAAACTTTAATCGCTTGTCTGCTGATGGGTGGGGCTGGGTTCCCTGCTGTATGTTGTTTGGCCTGAGGCGACCCAACACTGGAGCCTACCCAGCTCTTTGGTGGTGCTAATGGTTGACTCTGGGGGGGCTCACGCCAAGGAGTACTCCCCAGAACTTCTGCTGCCAGTGTCCTTGTCCTCACAGTGAGCCACAGCCACCCCCTACCTCTGTGGGAGACACTCTGACACTAGCAGGTAGGTCTGGTTCAGTCTCCCCCAGGGTCACTGCTCCTTCCCCTGGGTACCAATGCACACTCTACTTTGTGTGTGCCCTCCAAGAGTGGAGTCTCTGTTTCCCCCAGTTCTGTCGAAGTCCTGCAATTAAATCCTGCTAGCCTTCAAAGTATGATTCTCTAGGAATTCCTCCTCCCATTGCCGGACCACCAGGTTGGGAAGCCTGACATGGGGCTCAGAGCCTTCACTCCAGTGGGTGGACTTCTGTGGTATAAGTGTTCTCCGGTCTGTGAGTCACCCACCCAGCAGTTACGGGATTTGATTTGATTGTGACTGCCCGCCCCCCCATCTCATTCTGACTTCTCCTTTGTCTTTGGATGTCGGGTATCTTTTGGTGAGTTCCAGTGTCTTCCTGTTGATGATTGTTCAGCAGTTGGTTGTGATGCTGGTGCTCTCGCAAGAGGGCGTGAGCTCTTGTCCTTCTACTCCGCCATCTTGAACCAATCTCCCCCCAGCTCCTTTCTAAATTTTGTATAGACAACACTGCTATGTCTATTTTAAATTAGTTAATGTCTTTATTTAATCTCTGACGTATCCGTAATTCTTTCTTAACTCTGATTGAGTTTCTGAGGCACTTTTCTCCCTGCACAGTTGCAGGTCACTATAGAGAACGGAATTCGGAAGTCAAAAAAAACTCTCTGTCAAGTGTGACTTTAAAGCAATAGAAATTATATGAAACACTATAAATAAATGGCAACTCAACCACCATGACTGGCAATGCTCTCGTCGACATGATTTCCCAAAATGGTGAAAAATTGTGTGTAAAACTACGAATAAAACAATGTATAGTCTACCATCAAATTACATAAGAGTTGCAGTCTGGAAAAATCCAATATATATTAAAATTGTGGGGAAAATTTTTCCTTTACATGTAAAACTGTGTAATTCTAGCTTTAGACAATTATACATAGTTTTTTTTGTTTTTTTTTTTTTTACTTACTTGGATGTCAAAATGACATCCGGATTATCATGCTGCATTGTTCAAGGTATTTTTCGGGCCCGCCATATCCCCCATTAGATGCAGTAATACCCTCCAATCATCAAGGCAATAAAAGACTACTCTATAAATATCCAAAAGTATCCTGGGGGCAAACCACCAAGCTCAATGACAATTCATTGCCATGTAATGTGTTAGATATTTTAGTTTGGTGTAAAAACCTTTCTTGGCTGGAACAAACCCTTCAGTGACCTGACTCATGTGTAAAGGTTAAACAGCAGGAGCATGGTGGTCATTTATTTCCAAAGCATTAAACACCCTGGGCTTTGATAAATACGCTTGGTGTGTCACAGTCAATTAGAAAGCCGTCCAGTGTGAATGCGTTGCTGACTTTGAGAAAGGCCACTGGCACCTGATAAACAGACAGTGGAGTTGTACAATGCCTGTGAGCTCCATCCTCCTTCAGATACCAAACGCAATTCCAGCTGCCTGCTAAGGCAAGAGTTCAAAGGAGTTGCCCATTCTTTGGGACTAAAAATATATTCTATTTTCCTCATGCAGCAGTGTTTCTTGTGACCCCAACGCAACCTTGTGTAGCTCGAAGATACAAAATGGCCACCGCATGTCACAAGTTTCAACGGAACGCTTTCTGTGTGGATGAGACAGTGAGTACATATGCATAAGGATGGACAGGTGGAACTAAAAGTGTCTTCTTTAGCATGTTAGCAAACTTTAGTTTGACCCATGTTTAGGGAAAGCATCCCTGTTATACAGAGTCTACTTGATATTGTGACAGAAAACTAGTACATGGAAAGGGAAGATGCCAACTTATGTGCTATAAAATTATACAGGAAAGAGTTATGAGATCCAAGCTATTTGCATATTTCTAGTGTTATAGTAGAGAACAGCAGCTATGCAAATGAACAAGAAGGAAAGACCATTTTTTAAAGTATCTGGTGAAATTTAAAATTCAACTAAAACAGTTTGTTCTTTGAAATGATGGAGGTAAAAGTATGGATTATTATACGTTTCAGCAGTCTTAGATCAGCATTAACAGCACATGTCTGATTAATGTGCTTAACCAGTTTACACAACAGAAAACTAGTAAAATGTATTATGTCAGAGTATTGAAAATTGTGTCATATTTTACATGGCCCAGGAGCAGCTTGTTAATAGAGTTGTAGAATGTCTGTGTAAAATGCAGAATATATTTTTATGTAAATATTATCCTTTTTTCCTGTCTGACAAATATAGTTATTGATATATTACCAGTATTTGGTGTCCTTAGAATAGCTGTTTTTAACTATAAAGTACAGAATTATCATCTCACTGCAATTTAAAAGTAAATTGGAAGTTTAACTTATTTGTGGTCAATTTAGATAATCTAAATAAAATACCCTTATTTCTTACCTCAATAATAAAAAGTTGGGTTCAGTTTGGCTTTATTGAGTGAGCAGGTGTTTTTGTTTGACTGGAAAATTATCCAATTATTCTTACCATCATGTGACATTACCTTTGAAGACTGTCTAAACATTCTACATTTTTCTCTGTTAACATGAAATATTGAACAACATTATTAACCAAGTTGACTGAATTGACATTTATAGAAGACAGATACAAATGACAACTGAATAATACACATTTCTTTCAAGGGCATTTGGAACATTCACCAAGACAGACCATGTGCTGGGCCATAAAATAAGTTGAAAGCAACTGGAATCATACAGATGATGTTTTTCAGACTACAATGGAATTAAAATGGAAATCAATCACGAAACAAGATAAATATAATATCTTCAAATATTTTTAGATCTAGCAACATACATCTAAATAACCCAAAGGCCAGAAAGGAAATGACAACTGTAGTTATAAAATATTTTGAAGTGAATGTTAATGAACATATGTTCATATGTTAATAAAACATATTTTGAAGTGAATGTTAATGAACATATGTTCATATGTTAATAAAACATACCAGGTTTTCTGGGATTCAGCTAAAACCGTGCTCAGAGGGCACAAAAACGTAGTGTCACTGAACGAACGTGCCTTGTCAATTCTCTCCACCGACGTGCCACTGCATCCTCCTTGTCTGTCTTTTAGGGAAATACTACTGTCCCTTGAATCTAATTAACATAAAAGCACGTAATTTTTCTCCCTTATGCATAATATTATGCCCTTCATACAGACTTCTAACATGCAGCTTGCAGCTATGGAACTGTCTACCTGTGTTTTGCTATCGTTTGTGTATTTCTAGATCTTTACTGTCATTTTATTGTCCTTCAATAGAACGAAAGGTGGATTTTGTTTTACTTTCTTTCCTCTTCCACTTGACTGATTGCTTAAGGAACAAAATCTGACATAAAATCGGATTAAAATACCAACACTCACATATCCCATTCTCTTCAGATGTGCTGAGAAAATCTCTTATATTAACAAAAGTCATTCGTTGTGCATCCCTGTGTATAACTCGCCCACGCAGCACCGGAAGTAAAACTCTTAGGACGAGCACAATGAAGGTTATTGCTGACTTTGCACCAAGTCGGAGGTGCAGATAACGGACGGCATTTATGGGATCCTTCTCCTGCAGAGTTCTGAGTAGGACAATAAGAGCCTTGGGTGGCCCACACCATTCCTCACATTTTTGGTGATAGGACTTGCCTAATGTTTCAGGTGAGCTGACATCCTGAACTTCCACCTATCCAGCCTAAAACCAAACTCACTAGTTCGCATCCCAGGGGGCCCTAATCTAACTGGGTAGACTCCATGCAGGCAGCCCAAGCATCCACAAATGAAGCGAGGCTGTTACTGCTAGGTGAGACCCTGGGGGTCCCTGAGTTCACTGAGCTCCACCCCAGACTCTGAAAGGCCCCAAGACTTCTGAGGGGTTTCTCAGGGGGGTCCTGCAGGAGACTAGGGCACGAGAGAATGAACACAGCCACCAGCTGTGCCCAATCAACCAGCTTCATGCAAAGCTAGCTCTGGTTTCTACACAGAGCTTTTGAGTAAGACTGTGCCTGAGAACAAGTATTCTATACCCTGCTAGACATCATGGTGCAGAGAGTCCACTGATGTGGCCCGAGGTCATCCAGTTAATTAAACGCCCATCCAGGGCCACGACCCACACTTCCCGACATAGCAGGGTGTCCTTTTCTACCAACAGAGGATTTAAGAAATGCTTCGAGGCTCCTTCTCAACGAACCCTCTCACCAGCACCACTCATTTCCCACCAAGTGGCTGAAATTGGGGGGCGGGTGGGCGTGGGGACAGTTAAGATACAGTCGTAAGAAAGGACCTGCCCAAATGCAGATATATTACTAACGATGGGCTTGCCAACCTGGTCCTTGATGCCCCTGAGGAAGGGCCATGGAGGTAGTGAGGAGGAAACCACACTCCCCGTCTCTGAGTCCTCCAAAGGAATTCATTCTCCTTGAAGATGCTGAACACACAGGCAGGGCCCTGAGATCTCGGGAAGTGGAGAACTCCCTATGGCCCTTCTGACGTGCTTCTCTCATGTCACGTGACAATGACAAACGAGAGAACTGAGAAGGCCGAGTGTTAAATTACTCCCTGCTCCCCGACACCGCACAGCATGTAAAGTGTCTGCGGCAGAGCGTGAGTGGAAGTGGGTGTGTGGTGGCACGTGTGTGTTTGTGTGTGTGTTTAAAATCCTAATTGTATAAACGTATGTACCGACCCTCCACCACTGTTTTCTTTGATACCCAGATAAATAAACGTGCACCCATTTCTGCGGGAACTTCACGTTGCTATCAAATATTTCTCTGGACTCTGAGGCTGAGGCTGAGGCTCTCTGGGCTGCGGCCCATCACCTCTTACTCTGAGCTCTTGCTTACCTGCTTTCACAGTGTCTGTGACCTTTCACCTACCTCCTGTCATCCCTTGGCCCTTCTCCCCTGCCCCCCTCTCCCAGCCCCCTTCCCCTTTCTCAAAGCACCACTAACCCGACCCGACCTTATCCGACACACTTTGCCAAAGACTTGGAAAAAAGAGGGGAATGGTGGCAGAGGATAAAAAAATTACTAAAAACTGAGTATCAGGTACCACATTAAAAGTCCATCACCCTTTATTTTACAGAGAATTCCTTATTAAAATTTCCCATATTTCTGGAGTCTGCTCTTCCTTACTCTATAAAAAGATCTTTCATTCATCCAACAAACATTTGTTAGAAGCTTACTTATATACCAGGTCCGGGTCTATGTGCTAGAGATTCAGCAGTAAAGAAAACAAACTCTGCCATTACGAAATTACATTCTCTGTATCCATCCCTTCTTTTTTGAGCCCTGGATCACTGAAGCCCGTGGATCAAAAAGAAACAATGGAAAATTCATGTTGCCCTAGTACGCTGAGCATTTTCATCTCCCATTGTTTTAACCTCCCCCTTTCAACCTAGGCAAGCAGCTTTACTCTTTATAACCAAAAGAACAATTACGGTGTTTTCCTAAGCAAAAGAGCAGCTTTCATCTTGATATGGACTCTGCCTCCTCTCTAGAATGCAAAAACGGTTCTAGTCAAGTTTTTAAACCAATGTTTCCTTCTCTCTGCATTTGCCATTTCAAAATTCCACTTAATTGAAACCATTTCTCAATTATAATATCACCGATACATAATGACAATAGTCAGTATAAAATCTACCTCTTTATGAGAACCAGAGGTCCCACAAAATATTTAAATACAAGCACTTAACAATATTTCTGGGAAAAGACATCTAGAGATTTATATGTATTTGAATCTAGAGTACAGAAATTCAGAAGTCTAACTTATAGTATTGAGGCAAAAATATGTTTAAACAGTGATCTCATGCTCATTAGTCGGTAAAAACCATTACAGGGGCTTCCCTGGTGGCACAGTGGTTGAGAGTCCACCTGCCGATGCAGGAGACACGGGTTCATGCCCCGGTCTGGGAAGATCCCACATGCCGTGGAGCGGCTGGGCCCGTGAGCCATGGCCGCTGAGCCTGAGTGTCCGGAGCCTGTGCTCCGCAACAGGAGAGGCTACTACAGTGAGAGGCCTGCGTACCGCAAAGAAAAAAAAAAAAAAAAACATTATAATAAGCCAGCAAAGGGAATAGAAATAATATATATTTAACTCCAGCTCTCTCCTATTGAATCCTTGCTATCCATATGATACCGTGTCACATGTTTTAGAAAACCGAGATGGAAAAGCGCCTCAGACTCCTTTACTTATATTCCCGTTTCACGTCTCTTCAGAGAATTCATGAAAGAACTTCATTGAAAGAACAGTCATTGTTAAGTTCATTTCTTCACCTCCCACTTCTTCTTGATCTGTTTCCATCTGGCTTTAACTGCAGCCACCCCACTGAAAGTGCCTTTGTCAAGACCATGGTTTGCTTTCTGTTCCTTGTTTTACTTGACTGTTCCACAATTCTTGACATTGTTGGCCATTTCCTTCTTTCTGAAATAGTTTACTCCCTTGGTTGTCAAGGCAACATATATTTTAGCTTTAGTCTCTTTCATGGGCTCTGATTCCTCTGCCTACCACTTAAAGGTTGGGTTCCATCCTCAACCCTCATCTCTTTCATCGTTTCTGAGATGAGAAGGACCTCGCTCACATTTCCATTACCCCCATAATGTCTACAACTGCCAATGACACGTCTCTAGTCCATCTTTTTCTTAGCCTACAGAATCGTATTTTTAACTGCCTACTTGACTTTCTCCACCTGAATATGCTTTATTTGCATGTCAACCCCACCACAGTCCAAACTCACTGTATTATTTTTCCTTCCTCCCTTCTCTCATCACCCTCAAGATGCAATTCCCACTCATGGCACCACTGTGCCCTCATTACCCACAGCAAAAAAATTTCAGTCATTCATACCATCTTTCTTCCCCAACACCTTTCCAGTCACTAGCTCCTGTCAATTTTATCATCTTAACACTGTACAACCATATCTTCCTCACCATATACATTGCTACTAATTTTGCTAAGATCTTCAAAACTTATCATCTAAAGAATATGACGAGTGTTTCCTAATTGGTCTCCCTAAGAACGGACTCATCATTCTAATCTATTTTTCCTTATGTTATGACGTTGATCTCGCTAATGCACAAGCATGGCCCTCTCCTACTTAAGAGATCACTAGTTATTCCCATTTTGTAATCATAAAAGCTCACACTGATCAGCGTCACACAGAGCCTCCTGCGTGATCTACCTCTTATCTATCTTTCCAATCTCCTCTCCCATCTTTCTCCAGGCCTCAGCCATAGTGAAAAGCTTACACTACCCTTAAGCATATCATATCATTATCTTTCTCCACACATTTACACATCCTGTTCTCCCTTCCAGATATGCCTTTAGGATAACTTTGCCTACTTGGTAACCCTACTTGTCCTTTGAAGTGTAACTCAAGGATCCCTTCTCTTGGAAGCATTTCATGAACCCCCAGAAAAATGTCAATCCATGCTCCTGTGGGATCTGAGAAATGCCCTGGAAATAGCCTAAGATTTGACTTAATTGTTTCGACATAAGATGAGTCAAACAATTCTAGGGTTCTGATGCTGGAAGCCAAGCATAATGGTGAACAACTACCAGAAAAAAAGAAGGATAAGGTTTTAGAAGAAGGGGGAAGATCTATGAGGTCATTTTTTGAAGCAAACTTTTTATTGATGTAGAACACATGTACAGGAAATTGTGTAAGTGTGCGGCTTACATGCCAGAACGACTAACACTGAAGAGACAGACAACACCAACTGTTGGCACGGATGTGCAACAACACTCATATGCTCCTGGAACATAAACTGTTGCACCATTTGGGGAAACCATTGGGCAGTATCAAATAAAACTAAACGCATACTCCCCCTAGAACCCAGCAATTCCATTCCTAGGAATACACCCAATAGATATGCTGACGTAAGCTCACCAAAAAACATGCACGGCATGTTCAGAGCTGCCTTAATCATTACAACAAAAAGTAGAAATGATCCAAGTGTCCATCAATCCTTGAATGGATGAATAAATTGCACTATATTTACACCATGGAATACTACTGGACAATGAGAATGAACAACATAGCACACGTAAAAGTGTGGATGAATCTCAAACATAACATGGAGTGAAAGAAGTCAGTACAAAGGGAACATACTGCATGATACACAGAGTACAAAAAGCAGCATAGCTAATCTATACTTTTTGAAAGCAGGATAGAAGTCAGTGACTGGCAAGGAGTGAAACAGGTGATTCTAGGGTGTCAACAGGCTCTATTGCTTCATTTAGTTGCAGATTGCTGGTTGTGTTCCATTTGTGAAAATTCATCAAACTGTACAGTATGTGCATTTTCTATGTACTGAACTGCAATGAAAGGTTTTTAAGTGTACAGCTTAATGAATTTTCACTAAGTGAACACTCCCATGTAATTAACACCGAGCCCTGAAATAGAATATTGCCAGCACCTCAGAAGCCCCCTCATGCTCCGGTCACTATCGATGCCCCCAAAACAAGTTCTATTCTGACTTCTACCAATGGTGGCAGAGACCCCATCTGTACTCTTCAGTACTGTTTCCTCTGTATCTACAAAACAGATTGGCATGGCGTGGATATTTTAAAGGTACACATTGAACTAATAAATTACAGGCAAAAATGGGGGAGTCAACAAAGATATTTGAAACCTTAAGCTTGGCCAAGTCCGTTAAATCAAAGGATAAACTAAGGAAAAGAAGCTAAGAAGGAAAGTGTAGTTCCCTGGAGAATGTCTACATTGAGGAGTAGGAAGAAGCAGTACTGTAGGATAGTCCGAAAATCAATCAAACCATATTTTCATTTCATAAAACCCAATTTACTAGTTTCTTACCACCCTATTGATATAGGTCTGGTTTGTATAACTAACCAATTATTGATCAATCAAAAATATTTTACTTATGAAATCTTTATGGTGACTTATAAGCATCTTTGTATTCACAACACAAGGCTTTGAAATGTATGACTTAAGATCTGCATTGTGTATTTTGGTTTGTTTTTTTTTTTTTTTTGCGGTACGCGGGCCTCTCACTGTTGTGGCCTCTCCCGTTGCGGAGCACAGGCTCCGGACGCGCAGGCTCAGCGGCCATCATGGCTCACGGGCGCAGCCGCTCCGCGGCACGTGGGATCCTCCCGGACCGGGGCTCGAACCCGCGTCCCCCGCATCGGCAGGCGGACTCTCGACCACTGCGCCACCAGGGAAGCCTGCATTGTGTATTTTTAAAATCAACTTGAAAATAGAAAGAATTTCATCTTCTTCGCATCCTTTGGATTCAAGCTGCCAGTAATTGTGCAAAGATCACCAAGTCCCTTAAAAATTTTTCACATTTGAAAAGCTCATTAGCCACAAAACTGATTTTTCTTTAACTTTCTGGTTCATTAAATCTGATATTGAGCGTTAATTGTACAGAACGGAAGAAGCACCAGGACCCACTGTGGGAAGCTGGCTTTGCCCGTCCGTTCACATCTGCACAAATATTACCTCTCCCGCCGGAGCCCCAGGACAGGAAGGGCAGATGTCCAGGCAATAAACTGCCTGTAAATTATTATAAAGTGAAAGTATACACATGGGAGTGGACTTTTGCCTGCATTAAGTTTCTGTGGCTGCATATCTGCGTCTCTCCAATGATGGCAGTGTCCACGTTCCCAGGTGCAGCTCTTTCTCCTATAACTGCATTTACATTCGATTTGAATTTCACTTCCAGCATTATCACATGCCTTCCTCTGGACTTCTATCACGCCCACGGTTTGAAATAAGTGATAAGGTTCATTTGTGTGATTGATCCTGTGCTATGTAATTTAAATTAGTCTGTCATCCCAATTAAATTAAGTTTCTTGACTTGGGGGTAAGGCGCTGACATACCATGTGGATCACAAAAAGATGGTATGGGATAAGGAGAGAGTGTAAATACTTTTCAAATTGTTAATTATGGTTATTTTTACATTTAGAAATATTGCAAAATATCCCCAAATGTTGGAGTTCCATGATGATAACTGAACTTAGAGTAGTTAGGGAAAAGATCATGGTTTAGGAAAAGATCATGATCAGTCATCCATACAGATGGATAATTACACACCACCCATGCACAGTGCTGACATGACAAAGTAATTAAAGGAGGCTGGCAGTTTCTTCTCATTAATCAGCAGAGACAGGGCATGGAGGACGCCCACACTTGGCAAAGCCCCAATGCACATCTCGATGCCAAGGACTCCATATCACTTGCATCCTCTGGAGACAGAAAGACAAGGCCAGGCCCTCCTCACAGGTCACGTGGCCAGAAATCCAGGGCTGCTTCTCAGCGGAGTATCTTCAGGTATTTCCTGGACGGCCTTTTCTCGTCTTTAACTGACTATCTTTTTTTTTTTTTTTTAAGTAGCACAGGTTTATGGAAATTGGAAATGTTTCAAAAAGTAGAAAAACAGAGATCATAAACATTCACACTGATGATAGTGTTTGGATGCACTTGATGTTTGCTATGGATATTTTTCCATATGATGATTACATGGAATATTCAAAGTTACATAAACTTTATAAATCAACAGGTAGCATCTTATAAATAATATGTTTATTGTTAATTTTTTTAATTTAAAAAAACTTAAAGAAAAAAATGGTCTAAATCAGTATAGATAGAGCTTTCTCTGTGTGTTTCTCTGCTGACTCTTTCTGAATGTATCATATTCATATCCAAATTTTTTCGACAACGTCTCATAGATAAGTCCATTATCACCTAGTTTAGGGGGCAGATTGTGGGCAGAGATGTAAATCAAGCACACAACATGCCACTTGCGGAAGTCCTCCATCCTTGGTTTAAACAACTTTGACCTATGTCCCAGGCTCGTGTTATAAAAAGGATGACCTCTCTGACCTTCTCAGAGGGGGCTGTGGACAGAGAAGTCCAGGTTATGAATGCCACTGGTCTCGCTTAGGTTGTGTTCAGAGGATGGGTATCCTAATCAAAGAGCTTGAATCCCACGGTCACTTTTGCACTGGGTGACAGTTTCATTTGATTGGCAACCCCAGGTAGAGAGCTCCCAAAATACATGAAGGGCTATGTCACCTAAAAATGGAAGGAGAGACCCTGGGCTGCAGATACAGATGGAAATTCCACTGAATTTTTCATGCCTTGTATATAAACGTTCTTTCTCCTTATACTGCATAGATTGTCAACCCATTTTCTTAGGAGTACTTTTTTTAAACTAAAGCAAGTTTTCAATTATGTCTTGTTTGTTTGTTTTTTTTTCTGTTTTGGACCTCAAAGCAATCTTAACTGTCTCTGATGCCCATTTTAATTCCACCACTACATTTTTCATTTCCGTGTATTCCTCTCTTATTTCACCTATCTTGTTTTCTCATGTTATCCTTTGGTTTTTACTTTATCCTATTTTCCCCTTAGGACTTCACTCTCTGGCTTTTTGCCTTGCATCGTATTTTGGATTCCAAACAGTTTTCTAGGATTCTTTTCTATTTCCTGACTTGCTTAACATTAGAAATTCACTCTCTTTCTGAGTTTTCGGGGTAATATTGCTTTTAATTCTGCAGCTTTTCCCATAGGCTCTGTTTGTTTTGCTTAGTTTTGTTCTTATTTACTTATCACATGTAAAGGAGACATCCATTTGTGGCTTCTGTCCCCAAATAGGCTGCATGGATTACACTCATCTTCACTCTATATTCATTTAGAGTACTTTTCAAATTCCATTCTTTTACTTACATTAAGACCAACTGACTGCTAGCCACAGCTTCTGGTTTGAAACTCAACGTACAGCAAATGTTCACTTATCACTTGCCTTCTATACTGAAAATTAGATCTTCCTGAGTTTCCACCTATCCACGCTCTGCTCCAAAGGCATCTGTGTACAATTAATCCTCCAGGTGCATTTCCATTTTATTTATGGTGACCATCCACCCCAGGATACTGCATGCAACCACCAGCTCCCATCCAGCCCTCTTCCTGCCAAGTATTCCTGAGGTCGGGTGTCCAAACAAAAATGTGGGGGGTTACAACAGCTACCTAGAAAAGTTATGATTCAGTCTTTGCTTTGGAGTCTACGCCTAGCCACAGAGGCAGGAAGTGGCAGAAGAAAGATCTGCCACTACTTTCATGTGAACCAACAGACCCGTGTGCCGCGGTCCAGCCTCGGCAGTGCAGGGATAACCCGAAGGGAGGACAGAGTCGGCGATTAAAGAAGATCCACTCACACCAGAGTCAGATGAGATGCTTGCCCTTTTTTTTATTGCCACGCAAATAGCCCTTTTTATATTTTGTTTAACTCTTATTACACCATTGATTTTTCAACAAATTCTCATGGTTACATTAATGATTATCTAATCATATAACACAATATTATGAATGCTTTCTTTTTTTCAGGCTTCTCATAACAATGGTTGCTCAATGTCCCCCTGCGGTTTTCTTTTCTCAAAACGTCTGGCAGGACTTTCGTTCTTTGTTTCAGGTCTTGTGGTTACAGTGAGCTAATACAATCTTAAAACACACAGGCTGTTCCGTCCTTGAGCATTCAAAGGGCCTAACTATTTTCCTGGTATAGTTCTAGATTCTTATCTAATAAAAAATTACCACTAGTTCACACAAAACTTTCTATATTCTAGCAAGGCATAAGCAATTTCTATCAAGTAACTTCTTTTATGCATAAATCTTAGGTTGCTTAGGAGGACATTCAACTTTTATATATATGTTGCTTTCAGGCAAAACATACTGGCAAAATATAAGTTGCCCTTTCCAAGCATTAATATCCACCTTCTCTTTTAATGTGGGCTGTTTCAATCTAAACATTCCCATGCTTGATCCTCTTTCCCATCGCGGAGGACGGGGAGTAGGTAATGGTGGGGGAGTTAAGGGGCTTTTTTGTCCCCCTGATGCTTCATCCCAAGGGGTTTTACTAAATTTCCATCGGGAATTACCATCTCCCAGGGACTCTACATGCCTTCCCCTAGGTTTTAATCCTCCGTCACCACATGCGAACAAACAAAGTACACAGAGCAAATAAATGACAAACCCTTTAGTAATATTCATTATAATTCTATAAAGGCTGAGCTTCATCCGTAGACAACAGCTGTGCTGGTTCCCTTGGCTGTGCTCAAGGGATACTTGTCACATCCGGATGGCTGTCAGCACCTGTGGTGTTCTAGCTAGTTCTCTCAGGTTAAATTAGTAGAAATTCTTCAAAACTTATGGCATTAGGTTAGCCGTCGATTTTCAGAGGTAATAGGGTGAGAAGCAGAGCAGAGTCATGGCAGGAATTTTAGCTGGAAATCATTTTCATGTGGACGGGCTTCCCTGTGATTTAAGCTGAAATCCATTCCTAAAGAATAAGGCACAATGGACATGTTACCATTAAACTATTATTTTAATTCTAAAGTCATTCTCAGAAGACCACTCATCAAGGACTTTGCTTCATTTTCCGAAAGTACTACAGCTTTACCGTTGCGGGCAGATGACACTTTTTCCTAAGTGTGAATGATCCAAAGGTAAGCAATTTCACCAGCACCCACAACAAAGCTCTCGCAAAGTTCATGATCCACGTGCATTGGGAAATTCCTCTTCGCATCACACCCTAAATCCTCCTCGTGCTATGTGTTAAACCTGCCTCTTTCTCTTGAACTGCATCCACAGAGCAGCTTCACCAGCGCACTGAAATAATAGCACCACTCACTCGGGTTTGTCACAATGGCTCGACCGAGGGCCATCGTGTTCAGTGCTGGGTGATGGCATCATTTATATCAAGAACACTGTTCTCACTTATTGGAGGCCGTAAAGCTTCATTTTAACTACGTGATATGAGACCAATGTAATTATTTATTACAATATCATTATTATGTGAAATTAGCCTTCCTTTACACAATGATTTTATCATTAGTCACTGTAAAAAAAGAAAAAAAGACCAAATTTGATGATTACTATACGGGACTGTCTTAGTTCTTGCCAGGGAGTTACACCCTGAGATGGAGACATGCAGGGACCCGAGGCAACAGCAACCTTAAAACCGAGACCTATGGGAAAGTGAGGGACACGGGAACGTTGAACTGTGGGTCATTACACCAAGGTCTCCCCGCACCCAAAGGGAAACTCTGGAGCTGTATGGCCCTTTAGAGTTGTCCTAAACTGAACTAAAGGGACTGCACATTTCTACCCCCAAACTGTCAATAATTGAGCGGGAGTTGTCCTCAGGGAGCAGAGAAGACGTATGCAAGGTTTCTCCCCTCACCAAGTGCATTCCCTAGAAAGGGATCCAGCTATCAACATCCCAGCTGGTGTAGAAATAAGTGCCTCAGTCCTGAAGGGGGATCTGAGAGCACATTACAGAGTCCTGTATAAGGACAGAGAGTTTCCACAGACTGCTGTGTCAGATAGCTAAGCTAGGCTGTATAACAAATAATCCTGAAATTCTAATGACTTGTTATTTACTCATGCTCCTTGCCCAACACAAAGTAAGCCCTACTCATTAATGTCACTTGAGGACCCAGGTTTACGAAGGCTCAAAAACAGCAGGTATTTTTATGATCACTTAGGTAGAAGGACAGAAACATGACGAATCATGCACTGCCTTGAAGAGACCCAGCAGGGAATCATGTTTCTTCCACTCCATTTTGTTGCCACATGTGGCCTAAACTCCACCCAGTGTCCAGAAAAGGAGGACAACCAGAATATCTCTGACCTGAAAACCGCCACCAAGGACTGATCCAGCCTGGGCTCTACAGATGTTAACTGCTCACTGAAATACTGCCATACTTTTTGTGTATCTTTGCACATTGATCCTTTAATTACAACTAAAGGAGAAGCAGAAGTACATCTGAGAAACTCTAACCTCTGGATAATAAAACTGAAGAGGTAAATATTTCCATAAAGCACTCCAATAAAGGAATCATAAGAAAATACAAAGAAAACAAGCATGAATGACATTTACGAAGAGACTTGAGGGGCTTCCCTGGTGGCGCAGTGGTTGAGAGCCTGCCTGCCGATGCAGGGGACGCGGGTTCGTGCCCCGGTCCGGGAAGATGCCACGTGCCGCGGAGCGGCTGGGGCCGTGAGTCATGGCCGCTGAGCCTGCGCGTCCGGAGCCTGTGCTCCGCAACGGGAGAGGCCCGCGTACCGCAAAAAACAAAAAAACAAAAAAACAAAAAGAGAGACTTGAAACTGTACATTGGCTAATGTTTTATCCATTTTTTAAGCCCCTAAAGTTATTAGCATAAAAATCCTCAAAACAGGGACTTCCCTGGTGGTGCACGGGTTAAGAATCCACCTCCCAATGCAGGGGACACGGGTTCGTACCCTGGTCTGGGAAGATCCCACATGCTGCGGAGAAACTAAGCCCGTGCGCCACAACTACTGAGCCTGTGCCCTAGAGCCCGCGAGCCACAACTACTGAGCCCACGTGCCACAACTACTGAAGCCCGCGCGCCTATAGCCTGTGCTCCGTCTGTAACAAGAGAAGCCACTGGAAAGAGAAGCCCGAGCACCTCAACAAAGAGTAGCCCCTGGTCACCGCAACTAGAGAAAGCGCACACGCAGCAACGATGACCCAACACAGCCATAAATGAATAAATAAATTAATTAATTTAAAAAAAATTTTTTAAAGCCTCTCTGTGTTTTGGACGGACTGGCAAAGCAGAGACATGAGACAGTGTCGAATTATTTATTCCGTTACCCAGTAAAGCTGCAGGAGGAAGAATCCTCAGACTTAAGGAACGAGGGTATCTCAAAAAAAAAAAAACAAAAAAACAGAAGAGGAAAATCTGGGCTTCTGCGAGGAAAACAGAAAGCCTATGGCTTTGGAAATAATAATGTGAAGCTGTCACAGCAGCGACAAGCACATATTATAGGTTGCCTTGAGAGCGTGTACTTGTGCTGTGTGCATGTGATATATCTTTGTGTGTGTGTATGCGACCTGGGCTGCTCAGCATACCACTTGGATAGCAACAGCATAATATGGCCAGTGCAGTGATTAGTAAGCACCGTGGGGTTATAATTACGTCTACATATCTACTTCAAAAACTTGAGAGAACTCTTCAACAAATGGTGTTGGGGAAACCAGATATCCACATGTAAATGAATGAAATCAGACCCTAACCTTACACCACTCACAAAAATTAACTTGAAATGCATTAAGGCCTGGAACTTAAACCCTGGGAAGAAAACATAGGGAAAAGTTTCATAATATTTGGTCCAGGCAATGATTTCTCGGATGTGACACCAAAAACACAAGCAACAAAAGCAAAAATAGACAAGAAGAACCACATAAAACTAAAAGTCTTCTCCACAGCACAGGAAAAACATCAACAAGTGAAAAGTCAACTTAACGAATGGGAGAAAATATTTGCAAACCATATATCTGATAAGGGGTTAATATCTAAAATATAAAAGAAATTTCTACAACTCAATAACAAAAAGCAAATAGGTAAATAACTTGATTTTAAAATGGACAAAGAACCTGAATAGACATTTTCTCAAAAAGACATAAAAATTGCCAAGAGACACATGAAAAGATACTCAACAACAACAATCGTCAGGTAAAAGCAAATCAAAACCACAATGAGATATCAACTTACACCTGTTAGAATGGCTATCACCAAAAACACAGGAAATAAGTGTTGCCAAGGATGTAGAGAAAAGGGAATCCTGTGGTGGGAATTAAACTGGCATAGTCACAATGGAAAATGGTTTGGAAGTTACTCAAAAAGCTAAAAACAGAATTCCCATATGATCCAGCAATCCCACTTCTGCGTATATATCCCAAAGAACTGACATCAGGATGTCAAAAGAGATATCTGTACTCCCATGTCCACTGCAGTATTATTCACAATAGCCAAGATATGGAAACAACCTAAGTGTCCACTGACAGATGAACAGGTAAACAAAATGCCATACATACATACAACGAAGCATTCAGCCTTAGAAGAGAAAGAAATCCTGTCACCTGAAAGAACATGGATGGACCTGAAAGACATTATGATAAATGAAATAAGCCCAGTCACCAAAGTACAAATATTTCACGATTCCATGTAAATGAGGTACCTAGAATAATGAAACACATAGAAGGAAGCAGAGAGTCAAATTTTATTTTACTTTGTAAGGAACCATCAGGAAAGTATAAGCTTCTCTAAGTGACGGGGCTAGAGGGAGGGGAAATGGAGAGTTGCTGTTCAATGGATATAGAGTTTCAGTTATACAAGATGAGTAGGTTCTAGATACCTGCTGTACAACTTGGGGCCTGTAGTTAACAATCCTGTATTGTGCACTTAAAGATTTGTGAACAGTGTAAATCCCATGCTAAGTTGTTAAGTATTCTTATAACATTTTTTAGAAGAAAGAAAATTTTCTTTTTTTATTAAAGTATAGTAGATTTACAATGTTGTATTCGTTTCTGGTGTAGAGCAAAGTGATTTGGTTTCATACATATATTCTTTTTTACATTCTCTTCCATTATGTTTTATTACAAGATATTGAATATAGTTCCCTGTGCTATACAGTAGGACCTTGTTGTTTATCTACTTTATATACAGTTGTTTATGTCTGCTAATCCCAAACTACTAATTTATCCTTCCCTGCTCTTCCCCTTTGGTAACCATAAGTTTGTTTCCTATGTCTGTGAGTCTATTTCTGTTTCATACATATGTTCATATGTGTCATGTTTTAGATTCCACATATAAGTGATATCATATGGTATTTGTCTTTTTCTGACTTACTTCACTTAACATGATCATCTCTAGGTCCATCTATGTTGTTGCAAATGGCATTATTTCATTCTTTTTTATGGCTGAGTAATATTCCATTCCATACATACATACATGTATATATATATACACACACCTCATCCTCTTTATCCAGTCATCTGTCAATGGACATTTACGTTGTTTCCATGTTTTGGCTATTGTAAATAGTGCTGCTATAAACATATGGGTGAATGTATCTTTTTTAATTATAGTTTTGTCCAGATATATCCCCAGGAGTGGGATTGCTGGGTCGTATGGTAGTTCTATTTTTAGTTTTTTAAGGAACCTCCACACTGTTCTCCATAGTGGCTGCACCAATTTACATTCCCACGAACAGAGCAGGAGGCTTCCCTTTTCTCCACACCCTCTCCAGCATTTATTACTTGTAGACTTTTTAATGATGGCCATTCTGACAGGTATGAGGTGATACCTCATTGTAGTTTTGATTTGTTTTTCTCTAATAATTAGCAATATTGAACATCTTTTCATGTGCCTATTGGCCATTTTTATGCCTTCTTTGAAGAAATGTTTATTTAGGTCTTCTGCCAATTTTTTGATTGGGTGGTTTGTTTTTCTGTTATTGAGTTATATGAGCTGTTTGTATATTTTGGAAATTAAGCCCTTGTCAGTCACACCATTTGCAAATATCTTCTCCCAGTCCATATGTTGTTTTGTTGATGGTTTCCTTTGCTGTGCAAAAGCTGATAAGTTTAAGTAGGTCCCATTTGTTTATTTTTGCTTTTATTTCCATTGCCTTGGGAAACTGACCTAAGAAAACACTGCTCCAACTGATGTCAGAGAATGTTTTGCCTATGCTCTCTTCTAGGAGTTTTATAGTGTCATGTCTTATATCTAAGTAGAGAGAGAATTTTCTATTGCCAATAATAGAAACAAAATATGTATCTGAAAAACCCAAACAGAAATCCGCTAAGAAAAACTATTTCAGGATTGGAAAGTCATTAACTGTATACACGTGAACATGACATGTGATCCAGGTCTTACTGAGGCATGAACCGATGGAGGTCAGAGTCCTGACATGGCTTTATGTATCTACAACCCCCTCCACTGCTCTCTCATCCTGGCAGACCAGGCTCCCCAGAAACCACAACAGGGAACGTCAGCTTCTGTCGCTGCTCAGTCCTCTTATGACTGTGAGTTCTCGGCTGGACTTCCTAATGTTGCTACTGAGGGCCTCAAATTTTCCCCTAACTGTTTTCCCTATCTGGGCACTCTTACCCTCTGTGACCCCCTCCGATTCTTCAGCACGATTCACTTTCCTCATGCTGACCATTATCACCCACTTCCTCTAGGTGCGCTGGGTGTTATGCAAAAGAAACACTCTCTATAGGTCACTTGGAGCAGCACATAATTCCTGACAGTCCCTTTCCGAAATAAAATATATATGCAAATAAGTCTACACATACACATTTCAGCAACTGCTTTTTTCCCAAAGCGTATGCTCTGACTCTTCCATTTCCTCCCCCTTGAGGGAGTCAGTAAAAGTGGGAGGCGGAAGAAGAGGTATTTCTTTGCTGCTAAACTTTGACACAAATTTACTTTTTTCTTGCTCTTTTATAGGAAAGCTAACTAGAATCGCTAATCATCATGTTAACATTTGCATCAAAGGAACAGTTTAAAGTAACGAGCAGTAAAAACATAAATGAACATTTTATTTCTAAGCGAGTTTCCCCGTTGAGTTTTCTGAATTGTTCATTTCCAGAGTCAAATGCCAGCCTGTGTTTCCCAGTCTTACAATGAGAAACGGCAGACAGGAAAAGGATTGGCACACGCTGTAAATGACTAACGTACATTATAAGGCTGTGCTGAAGATTTAAAGTTAATAGTAGAGGTTTCCAAGTGGTTTTATGTTCAGTATGCAAACCCTAGTTCTATAATTTGAGAGTAAGTAACTACTCACTTTGAACGGTGTTTTACAGAGTCCATCTCAAATATAGTTCCACCAAAATCTGCTGTATTTAAATTGCCTTAACGCTGTCTGTGAATTGTGTTCACTTGAGGAGAGCACGTGAGGAGTTTAAAGTATAATGATTTTCTAAAAATACCAATGATTTGCACATTCTTTTCTATCTCAAAGCAATTGGATTTATTATATATTTTTATCCCCTTGTCAGGCATGGAGAAAGTGGTTAGCAAGAACTCTCAAGTCCCATTGTGCTTTTAAAATAAAACGATCAGACCAAAATCTAAATTTATAATTTGGACGACACTGCGTGTGTCCTCAGTGAGACAATGGCATGCATTCTTCCTATAAGCCGGAGGATCACTTTATATTCTCTGCCTTTGCTCATCAGCTTGCATTTCAGCTCTTCAGCAAATGCAACTGCGGCAAACATCCTTAGAGAACAGAATCCATTCCGCAAGCCTGAGTATATTCATTACCTGTCCATCACTATTATAGCAGCTCCTCACCTGGCCATTTGATCAATAGCACAAAGTCTCGCTCACGTATCCCATCACAAATCTTGTAAAATCGTTTCTAAAGGTGACCACACACAATGGAAGAGAAAAGAGAAGTATACACATATTTCCCAGTAAATAATCTGTGAATTGTACTCCTGTAAAAATACAAAAACACCTTTGTCTTTTTTTTTTTTTACATCTTTACTGGAGTATAATTGCTTTACAATGGTGTGTTAGTTTCTGCTTTACAACAAAGTGCATCAGTTATACATATACATATGTTCCCATATCTCTTCCCTCTTGCGTCTCCCTCCCTCCCACCCTCCCTATCTCACCCCTCTAGGTAGTCACAAAGCACTGAGCTGATCTCCCTGTGCTATGCGGCTGCTTCCCACTAGCTATCTACCTTACGTTTGGTAGTGGATATATGTCCATGCCACTCTCTCGCTTTGTCACAGCTTACCCTTCCTCCTCCCCATATCCTCAAGTCCATTCTCTAGTAGGTCTGTGTCTTTATTCCCATCTTACCCCTAGGTTCTTCATGACACTTTTTTTTTTCTTAAATTCCATATATATGTGTTAGCGTACGGTATCTGTCTTTCTCTTTCTGACTTACTTCACTCTGTATGACGGACTCTAGGTCCATCCACCTCATTACAAATAGCTCAGTTTCGTTTCTTTTTATGGCTGAGTAATATTCCATTGTATATATGTGCCACATCTTCTTTATCCATTCATCCGACGATGGGCACTTAGGTTGTTTCCATCTCCGGGCTGTTGTCAATAGAGCTGCAGTGAACATTGTGGTGCACGACTCCTTTTGAATGATGGTTTCCTCAGGGTATGTGCCCAGCAATGGGATCGCTGGGCCACCTTTGTCTTTAAACGTTGAGGAAGCTCCATAGGTTCTTTACGCAACATGTGGCTCCACAAAAATGTACAACTGAAGCACCACTGTTGACTGAATCTAAAAGGTGAATCAACATAGCTTAGCCATTTGTGAAAAGATAATGTTCCGGTAGAGTCTTTTCCTATAAATTTGGGGGTTTCTTTAGATTCTATAAAAGAGGGATAATAATAACTCTTTCGCAGTATGCCAAATATTTAACTACAAATATGATGTGGGCTCTAACCAACGAGAAGGGGCAGTGACAACTCATTCTGGCCATGGACCACAGCAAGCCACACCAAGGGGCATCAACCAGCCTTGCCTGGCTCACAGGGCTGGGGAGATTAGGAGATTAAAAAGCAGTGCCCTGGGCTTCCCTGGTGGCACAGTGGTTGAGAGTCCGCCTGCCGATGCAGGAGACACGGGTTCGTGCCCCGG
>NW_006775372.1:3328571-3336855 GCF_000442215.2 Lipotes vexillifer
AGGGGAAAGGCCCCAAGAAGGGGAGGCCCCGTGACCCGAAAAAAAAAAAATAGGGTAAAAAAAAAAGCAGTGCCCTTAGGAGAGCCAGGCATACAGGATACGCTCAGAAAATGTCAGCATTTTCCAAATCAGGTCTCCTGCACAGTACGGCTTTAATGCAACTGTATACATAGTTCTGGAGCGTTTCCTGTAAATATTAAACATACTACATATCAAAGAGTGACACACAATTATCTGAAAAAATGGGTGTGAAAACCTCAGTAACTGATTCTTCATTCACAATCCAAAGGTAGGAATGGATAGAAAGTTCCACTCGAGGCACAAAACATAGTCAGAGAGGCAGGGAGAAGCAGAAAACTCGATGGACGTGAAGGTTTCCAGAGCCATAGGTCACTCACAACAAACAGGGAAAGTGGGTGGAGAACTCTTTAACTTCCACAACTATAAGGTCCATCTTTAAACACTAAGGAGTTAGCAGAACAGAGCTGGATAAAATTTAACAAATGTAACTTGCTCACATTCAACGTGGCTTTACACTAAAAAGAAATTCTTGGGAGAATGGAAATATCCAATTCATTAAACGATTCTTCATTGAGTATCTCCCCAAACCAAATCGTCCTGATATGCTGAAATTTCACTTGATTTTCAGGGATTTAGAGTGAATGTTTTCAGGAACGCACATATCTGTTATACAGAGCACATGTCCACAGTCTCATTTTCCAAAAGGAAATGTCAGGACCTGTGGCTGTCCCTGTTGCTATGGAGACAAGAAAGCTCTTAGATGAAGTTCAGAGTCCAGAGCTTGGGGGATGCACAGCCAGCAGCTGCAGGAGTTAGAACCTTGCTGCCGTGTGGATTCTGCAGCTGCCAGACCAGAGATCTCAAAGAAGGCATGGAGAGGAGGGCAGCATGGAGAGAGAACTCTTTGTTTTCTACTGAAAATACGGGGAAAGAAAAACAAGCAATGGGGGAATGGTTGATCTAAATGCAATTACAGTACTTAACGAATCCACCATTGCCCACAGTATTTTAGACGATATCAAACGACTAGGAAATTAATTGTAGCATGACTTTAGTCAAAGAACATGATGCGATGAATTCACACAATCCGAATAATTGCAGCTATCAGCTGAAATAACAGCAGGAAGATGAGTAAATAGGTCAGCTATTCTAGGAGATAAATGTGTATTCCTCCATGTCTTCTGCATAACTTTTGTAAAAACAGGCAGTAGCATTTTTCTAATTGTTTTGAAACCTTTCTTCAGAGGTTATATATCTGAAATTCAAGGGCTGGCTGAGGATAATCTCCCATGACCAATTACTTTCCACAGCAAAAGGACTTACTTACATTTCAGAGATTTCTTTTCTCCATGATTATTTAACATTCTAGAGAACAGACGCATGGGTAGAAGTGGACTCTTTACAAGAGCTTATGATGATGGCAGACTTTCTGCCTACACTAAGAGAAATTTTGAAAAATCAACTGTAAAATGATTTAAGTCACTCTCTAGTTATTTAGTATTTAGCACTGAGAGTCCAGGATTGAAACCACAGAGTGTGTACCAGAAAGCTTTGTTTTGTTGTTGGTTAGTTTGGGGTTTTGTCTTTTGCCTGGAGAAATTATGAACTGATGGGGAGACATGTTGTCATATGCGTTAGGCTTTTTCTTCAAATCTTCATTTGAAGAAATCAAAGCCAAACAAATGCCCTTCCAAGTGTGAGGTCATAGTTGAATGAGTATTAGCTGGCTAATGGCCTAGGCATTAAGTCATTCCTGGGAACCATACTGTTTCAGGGCCCTGTTTGTGGGTAGAAAGCACGGTACAGCATGGCCCCTACAATTCATCCTGTCTCAAGTTAGATAAGGAGTCTACACATGCAAAGCAGTGACATCCTGATGATACGCACCTACCTCAGTATCTTCCCCTCTAGTTAATGCTGAATTATATACTTTGGTCTCTTTACACTTTATCCTAGTTACTAAGCACCCCTAATCTCCTAGCACTAAAAGAGATGTTAGGAAAGAGGGAATAAAAAATAAACCATGGGGCTTCCCTGGTGGTGCAGTGGTTGAGAATCTGCCTGCTAATGCAGGGGACACGGGTTCGAGCCCTGGTCTGGGAGGATCCCACATGCCGCGGAGCAACTAGGCCCATGAGCCACAGCTACTGAGCCTGCGCGTCTGGAGCCCGTGCTCCACAACAAGAGAGGCCGCGATAGCGAGAGGCCCGCGCACGGCGATGAAGAGTGGCCCCCGCTCGCCACAACTAGAGAAAAGCCCTCGCACAGAAACGAAGACCCAACACAGCCCTAAATAAATAAATTAATTAAGAAAAAAAAAAAAAGAGTAAATCCTATTTAAAAAATTTAAAAAACCCAGCTCCCTTGTCTCAGAGAGCCAAGAATAAAATCGGGTTTGCGTTGACAAAATGGGCATTTGGGGAAAAATTCTCTTTCCTGATTCTAGCAGTGGAAATGCCTTGGAATCATAGAATATTAGAAGTGAGAAAAGATCTCAGAGGCCAAAAGCACCAAACCTTCTTGTTGCATAGATGACAAAGTCAGGGAATGTAAATAATTTTCTCTACTACTGCTGTTGTCTAAACAGCACTGCAAGCTGCCTTCGTATGATAGAAGACAGACCTGCTTTTCATGTGCTCAAAAGCTAACTGCCTATTCAGGATGAAAGCGTATTCCATCAGCAACCTGCCTCTGTCCTGCTTTGGAGCAAGAGCTCTGCTCCTCAGGATTTAGCAAAAGTTGAACATAGAAGGGGGAACCTAAATAAAGTTTCTCACAGTTATTAGTAAGCAAAAACCTGTTGAAAAGACTACTGATGACTAGTTCACGTGAATTAGAAATAACGGACGATTACAGTTATTTATGGTCTCCTACTTCATGTTCACACTACGAATTAATTACACTAATTAATTTACACTAATTAAAAACTTGTTTCCAATATAATTCTTAACTTAATGCCTTCACTGCAACACTTTGATTAAACTAAACCAAGAATTTTCATCACTCACCCAGTAGGACAACATATATCGCATTGCAGTCATATGTTCTTATTATAATACTATTTTCCATTTATTGAGAAAGTATCCTAGGCAATGTATTGTGTGAGTAGCTTTATTTACATTATTTCTCACTCTTACAGCTATTCTAAAAGGTAAGAATTATTATCTCCATTTTTTTAGATGCATGATTTTATCTTCAGAGGGATTAAGCAATTGAGCTAAGATCACAGTGTGAGGGCACAGTCAAACCCAGAGCCCTCAAGCTCCAAAGCCAGATTCTCAACTATGCATCACAGCTTCCATAACTTGTCAGTTCTTCCACAATCAGAGAAAATTAATTGTTCACTTATTTTTCAAAGATTACCCATGTCATCAGAATGGAAAGATAATTAGATTATACTGCAAATTCTACAAACGTCAATGAATAATTAAGCCTTTGTAAGACTGCTAGAAATTGGAAGCTGACCTCCCGTACAGCTTGAAAATAGTTCCAGGTTATCTAGTTGAAAAGGAAAATTGGCAGTTGATCGTCACGGAACGTCTGGAGTAATTTCAGATCAGCCACACAGAGGAAGAAGAAACGAAAGCCTCTGTAAATAGGCAAATATTAAGTATATTCCAGGGCAAGACCCAGGACTATGAAATTGCCAGAACACAAAGGCAGAACAAACACCGAGACCCTTCCCTCAGCCAGACTGAACAATGATTTTCAAAAGAGATAGCCAGAGCTATGATGTGACATTTTAACATCAACTCAAGAGGGTCCCTCCTTTCAAACACCAGACGTTCTCTTTATTTCATCTTCTGTTCAACCCTGATTTTTTATTCCTGGGAAGACTGCATAGTCAGCTTCAAACCTATCCCCTTTGGGTTCTGCCTAATTCCTTCAGCAGAAAACATATCAAAAAATACTGTCGCTGATGAACAACACAGTCAACATGTGCACACTGACAGATTAATGAACGCACGCAGGGTCACACAGCTATGAGGTCACAGGGCGCGATGGGAACTGTGATGTGCTACATTTAACACTTTCCCAGTCATCTCCCTTTTAAATTATCATGGCCCAAACCAAACAGCTATTATACCCCTTCATCCACATTCTTCTCCCTGGGTGGGGCTGGGCTGGGAAGATGCCACAGATTTAGCAGGCGTCAGCAAACCATGGCCCATGGGCCAAATCTGGCCCACCACCTGTTTTTGTAAATAAAGTTTTATTGGAACACAGCCACACTCATTCGGTCACATACCGCAGATGCGGCTGCCTTCAGAGTTGAGTCACTGTGACGGAGACTATATGGCCCACAAACTGAAAATATGTACTACCTGGCCTTTTACAGAAGAAAAAAAAAAAAAAAAAAAAAAAAAAAAAAAAAAAAAAAAAAAAAAAAAAAAAAAAAAGTGCCAATCCCTTGTTAGGACATGGAAAGAAAAGACCTTGGTCCAGAAAAGTTCAAACGTGAGTAATCAGAAATCTAAACTCATAAACGCAGAGATGAAAACAAGAGAGAGCAGTGCTGGGAAAATGGCAGGAGTTTTCTACCACCCTCCCCAGAAGGAACACCGATTTTGACCACCACTCACAGAGGACAGTACCTTTGTGGAAGTCCAGGAGTCCAGCAGAGAAGTTCCAGCACAGCCCTGGAGAGAAAAAAAAAAATCTGAGGTTAGACACAATGAAGCGGGTAAGAGGAACAGTTTGATTTTACCACATCACCCCCTCCCCAAGGCGGCACAGCTCAGTGCCCAGGAGAGAATCCTCAGCATGATTTCTCCTGGGGCAGAAAGAGACTGTGAATGAGCACCTGGCCTCCTCTGGTGTGCAGGACACTCTGCCAAAGAGACCCAGCTCTTTCCTGCCCCATCCAGAAAACTGACAGGAGTTGCATGACTTGGCGGAGGGGAGGGGTGGAGAGGACAACAGCCACAGGCTCTCAGAGGATGACAAAGGGACGCAGATCCTACGAACCGCTTCGTGGACTCCATCAGGAAGCTGACCCCCCCAGCTGGCCCCTGGGCACCCCCAACACTCTGTCCGCCTCACCCACACACCCTCCCACTGTGGCTAGCTTCCACACGAGCGCAAGCCGGCCTGAGTCTGCAGGACTGGGAGAAAGCACCTAAACGTGAGCATTCAGCACTACCCTAGGAGAGGAAAAGGGAGGCTGTCAGCACTCAGTCTGGCTTCACAGGATCAAGAGAAGACATACAGCCGCAAGAGGGAACAAGAAGCGTGAGCAGCTGTATCCACAGAAAAGGTCTGAGAAAGCCTCAGAATCCCTAGCAGGGCTGACAGAAGGTATTTCTCTTCCAAAGCCAATCAGTAAAGACTGGAGGGGGGAACTGCTTCTTCACAAATGAAGTCAGCAATGCAGGACTTCAAGGAACACGAAAGATCAGGGAACCATGACCACCAAAGAACAGAGTAATTTTCCCGAAACCAACTCCAAGGAAATGGAGATCCGTGATTTGCCCAATAAAGAATTCAAAATAGTTGTTTTGAGGAAGCTTGGGGAGCTACAAGAAAACACAGAAAGACAATTCTACAAAATCAGGAAAACAACATACAAACAAAACAAGAAATTTAACACAGGGGTAGAAATCATAAGAAAGAACCAAACAGAAATTCTGGGGCTGAAAAACACAATGAATGAAATGAAAAATGCAAATGGACAACGCGCTCATGCAGAAGCATTTAAACACCAAGAAGGAATAGCCTGTATTTTGAAGGCACTGCCTTTCATGGGAAAGCAGCTTTCCGCATCCACTAATTGGGTTTACATTGGCATAGCTACTCTCTGGAAACAGAGACAATAATCATGTGAAATAGAGCAATGAGGAGTGGAAATACCAACTGAATTCCTGACTAACGTTTGTGGTACAATTGTTCCCTTAGATACAAAGTAAAATGGTTTTTGCATCCACATCCAATTTACACACATATATTTGTAATATACCTGCATTTGTATGTGCGCATGTGTCTATGCTTAAAATATTTGTTTCAACTACTCTTGTGTGTATAAATACATTCCAATAAAGACAAGATTCATTTGCATATGAAATGAATTTGGAAAGAAAGAATATGGTTTAGTTATGCCATTACTAAATACATGTTGATTTGTCCAACCAGTACATTCAACAAATACTGCACGTCAGGCATGATTATAGGGTCCATGAATGCACTGGGGGGGAAAAAACAGACAAAAGTGCCTCCATTTTTTTTTTTTTACTAGTTTACGTCCTAGTAGGGATGGAGGAGAAACTGACAATAAGCCAAATTATATTATCTATTGCTGTGGAACACTACACAAGCTTAGTGGCTTAAAATAACACACATTTATAATCTCACATTTGTGTGGGCCAGGAGTCTGAGCATGGCTTAACTGCATCCTCTGACTCAGGGAGTCCCACAGGGCTGTGGTTTCATCTGAGAGCCTCATCTGAAGGCTCAGTCGGGGAAGAATGTGCTCGTGTGGTTGTCGGTAGAATTGAGCTGCCTGAGGATTCCTGGATCTAGTGTCTTGGTTACTTGATGCTACTGACAGAAGGTCACCTTTAGTTCCTTGTCGCACGGGCCTCTGCAACAGAGCAGCTTGCTTTATCAAAGCCAGCAAGGGAAGATCTTCTAACAAGACGGAATCACCATCTCTTGTAAGCTGACCATAGAAGCGACACCCCGTCACCTGTGCTGAATGTTCTTTTAGAACTGAGTCACAGCCCACACTGAAAAGGATGGGAGCACACAAGGCTATGCCTCTCAGGAGGCAGGGACCATCAGGAGCCTGGCCCAGATGTTTTGTTAACATCTTTATTGGAGTATAATTGCTTTACAGTGGTGCGTCAGGTTCTGCTGTGTAACAAAGTGAATCAGCTATTCGTACACATATATCCCCATACCTCCTCCCTCTTGCGTCTCCCTCCCACCCTCCCTATGCCACCCCTCTAGGTGGTCACAAAGCACCGAGCTGATCTCCCTGTGCTATGCGGCTGCTTCCCACTAGCTATCTATTCTACATTTGGTAGTATTTATAAGTCCATGCCACTCTCACACTGTGTTCAGTCCTCTCCCTGGGATCCGACCTCCAAAGCCCGAGCCTCAGCTTCCAGCCCCGCCCACCCCGGCGGGGGAGCAGACAAGCCTCTCGGGCTGGTGAGTGCCGGTCGGCCCCGATCCTCTGTGCGGGAATCTCCCCGCTTTGCCCTCCGCACCCTGTGGCTGCGCCCTCCTCCGCGGCTCCGAAGCTCCCCCCTCAGCCACCCGCAGTCTCCGCCCACGAAGGGGCTTCCTAGTGTGTGGAAACCTTTCTTCCTTCACAGCTCCCTCACACCGGTGCAGGTTCCGTCCCTATTCTTTTGTCTCTGCTTTTCTCTTGCCCTACCCAGGTACGTGGGGAGTTTCTTGCCTTTTGGGAGGTCTGAGGTCTTCTGCCAGCATTCAGTAGGTGTTCTGTAGGAGTTGTTCCACGTGTAGATGTATTTCTGGTGTATCTACGGGGAGGAAGGTGATCTCCACGCCTTACTCTTCTGCGGTCTTGAAGGTCCCCGACACATGAACCTTTTTTTTTTTTTTTTTTTTTTTTGGCTGCACTGGGTCTTCGTTGCTGCGCACAGGCTTTCTCTAGTTGTGGTAAGCGAAGGCTACTCTTTGTTGCAGTGAGTGGGCTTCTCACTGCGGTGGCTTCTCTTGTTGTGGAGCATGGGCTCTAGGCACGTGGGCTTCGGTAGTTGCGGCACACGGGCTCAGTAGTTGTGGCTTGCGGGCTCTAGAGCGCAGGCTCAGTAGTTGTGGTGCACGGGCTTAGTTGCTCCACAGCATGCGGGATCGTCCCGGACCAGGGATCAAACCGTGTCCCTTACATTAGCAGGTGGATTCTAATCCACTGTGCCACCAGGGAAGTCCCTAGGAGCCATCTTTAAAGCCAGCTTACCACAGTGGGGGAGAACACATAGGGCCTGGTGGGCCACTGGGAGGAAATGGATTTTACTAGGATGTCGAAACTGATGTTACAACAATGTATGAGATGCAGCTCGGGATCCACTGAGTTGTGATGTATACTGACCAAGTGTCTACTTTACCACCACCCACCTTGTTCCCATGAGACCTCACAACTTCCCTGTCTGCTAGACAAGGACTGTGGTATTAATTTTTCAGCATCCTGTGCACAACGTGTCCTGAGGCCACAGGCTTTTTCCCAGTCACTCATAATCTCTCCCTGTATCATTCCTTCATGTACATTTTCTCCCCACCTATCTCTTTCCTGCTG
>NW_006775372.1:3337256-3343897 GCF_000442215.2 Lipotes vexillifer
AGAACCACCTCTTGCATTCATCATGGCCCTCTCTTCCTCTTTTGGCCAACAGTATCACTACCAGACTATCAATACCATTAAATTATTTAGCCTCTTGAGAAGTGAATCTTTCATCCAATTCAGAATAGGGGACACAGCTACAACTAAATTAAATTGCAAGGTTATCCTCTGACTTTTGATGCATGTGTTGAGAATATCTGCAGCGGAACATCAGTGACCATGAATACTATTTAACCGTTAGCTACACTTGGTCAAATCACTGTTTTTGCTATGGGCCGTGCCAGTTCTTTACAGAGTCCCAGACACTCTCTACCTTGCTTCTCTTTTCTCACCCCCTTTATACTGAAGTTCATGCCTTTCTCTATTACTTGTCACTTGATCTGCCCAGAAAGCTGGGTCCATTGGCTAATAATTGCCACTGCTACCATAAGTTTTCTCTATGAATTGATGCTTTTTCCATCCAATCTGTCTTTCAAAAGCCCTGCCAGGGATCCCTTGCTGCCTGCCCTCCACATCCACACAGTTTCTTCTTTGCTGGCATGTGAATAAACTAATAATTGCAAACTTAGGGAAAACTGCTCCATTTCTGTACGGAGGTCACATGAGAGTGATCAAGGATAACATCACAATAGTACAAATTTTACAATACGGCTAGGTCGGAAAGGAGCATCTTTAAATATTTAAACAAATGAGAGGTGACACCTTAGTTTCCTGAAGTGCTTTCAAGCCACTTGACCCTACTGGCCATAAGGCAACATTTTTTGGAGCAGAAGAAAAGAGTTGCTATGATGCACTTTCTTTCACAGGAGTTTTGTTGTCGCTATTTTTGGGGGGGAAAACATGCTCTCAGAAATTGCTAAAAACACTTTCCCAATACTTATTCCTCTCCTCATGATCAAAACAAGTATGACAAAGTCTACATTTGCCAGAAAAAAGTACAATATTTTCCCTCAGGTTTTGAAACCCCTTGAAAACCTCTGTAACCTGCTGCTTTGTTTTTATAGTAATCGAAGCTAAACTGGGGCTTAGAGAAAAATGACGCATTGAACACAACGGAAGGAATTCCATAGCAATGCTGCACAGATTTTCCAAATGCTCAACTTTTTCCCCTGGTGTAAATATAGGCTTTATCATGAAATTGAACAAAGATTTTTCTAAATTTGTCTCTCAGGAACAAGCATGCTCTGAACATCATGGAACATTTTATCCTCCAAAGATAGGCTGAAAGCTCTAAATTACTCGTTATATGGCTTAACCAAAGAAGCTCATCGTTAGTTAATTGAAGATAATATGGCCTTGTTCCCTGATGCAGATATATTAAAACTGCTGGTTATTTCTGCAGTTAATCTCTTCTGCAAAAAACCCTCAGTCATAAAATTTTTGTTCTTATGGTAAGAAATGAGATAGCAAGAAATAAATATTTGATTTGGAGCTAAGAGGATGTAGAATACTAAAGAGCAGAGGACTATATTTCTGAAAAACTTGCAAAACGTCAACTCTCCCAAATGGTATTCAACCCAGTCATCTCAAAGAAAACTATTTCCATTAGGGCCGTGGCCAGGGTGAGACAAGTGCTTAGGGCGCAAAATTTCAAGGGGCGCCCCACTTGCCTCACCCTAGTCCTGGGCCCAGTTGGACATCTGAGCTATACTCCCTGAAATCACCTCTTACCTAATTTTGAATCAGCCAGGTAATTGCTCCCTTGTTCTTGGACTTCTATACCCCTATTTATTTTGCTCCTTGGATCTTTTATTCAATCCATTACAACTACAACACCGACAGTGGGTTCCTACAGATAATGGACTGCCTGGGGCCACAAACAACGACCCTGAAGCTGTGGCTACTGCTGTAAAGGGTTTACACTCCAGTAGGGAAGAGAGCACGCAGATTTCTTCTTCCTAAGGAAAGCCTTGCTTGGACCATCCCCTGCCCTTCAGACCTGGGTCCTAACTCCTCGTGACCTACATTGCCAGATGACAGCACATCCCCTGCTGTTCACTTTCCAGCCCATGACAAGCACTCTTCCTCACATGTAACTTGAATGAAAGCCCTGTGAAACCACGTGAGATCTCCTAACTCACTGCAAACCCAGAACTTGAAGCATCATTGAGTGTCACTGACCTGAGGCTCTCCAGGTAACTGAACATCCCTTCTTTCTCGAGCATTCCTCCTCTCTGTCGCGATGGCTTTTGCCTCCAGTATTTCTCTCCAGCTACTTCGATACCATCTCTTTCTTTCTTTTTTTTTAACCTATCACCTTCTTTCTAAATGTTGACACTGTTTATAATCAAAACTGCCTTCTCTTGCTGCTGTGTGTAACCTCCCTGATCAATCCCAGCACTTGCAAGAGTCTACGTCCTATGCATACACCGCTGACCACAAACCGTATCCACCGCCAAACCCTATCCACTGGGAACCATGTCTTTTTATCTCTTCGGATACATTTATTAAATTACTAAGTTCCTAGGCATCCTAAGTGCCTAGATGCACCAGATGACCTCAGACCTCAGGCTGCAACCTAGTGGAGGACGCTGACCCGCTCAGGAAGAGTAACAACACAATGTGTGTTATAGTTAAAGCGTAAATCTGGTGCTCTAGGGCGATGGTGCTCAGACTTCAGTGCGTAACCGAAACACCTGGGCATCTTGTTAAAATGAAGATTCCGATTCAGAAAGACCGGGCTCTTAACAGGGTCTGCAGATTCTGCATCTCTACCGGCCCCTCAGGCGGTGATGCTGCTGTTGGTCTGCGGAGCACACGTCACGGAGCCGAGTTCTGGGAGGCCTCACAGACCCTAACTTCGTCCGTGAAGTCAAGGAAGTGATGCCTGAGCTACGTCTTGAGGACAGGCTGAATTTGCCGGGGGACCACGTGGGAGAAGAGAGTCTGGGAGGAGGAAAGGGCAGATACGTGAGACCGTGGCGATGTGGGAAAACTCTGCCTGGAGCCCACGGCAGTGGAGGCGGGAGAGCCGTGTGGGTGGAGTGGGCTGTGGAGGAGGGGGACCTAGAGAGAATCAGAAAGCAGGTGATGCGTGTCCTCCATGCGGAGACACGCAGAATGAGAGGACGGGCACAGGTGGAGAGAGGGCCACTGCACATCAACCAACGACATTCATCTGTCCTGAGCACCCTGAGGGTCACAGGCCATCGGTCTCCAGTGTCTGGGTCCCTCCCCACAGGCAGTGCTTGGCCATGCCTGGTTCCCCAAGCGGCCCCTGAAAGCATGGCTACCACGCCTGGGGTTCCTTTTTGTCCCTGGGTGAACAGTTTTCTCAAACCTCCAACTTGCTCACGACAATTATTCCAGTGATTAAAGATTAGTGTGATATGTTCCCAAATAGTGAGGATTGAAAGCAAATCACCAAAACATCATACAAATTCACCCCAAACAAGTAACCTCTGCTAGTGAATGAGTGAGCGAATGAATGAATGAATAGCACAAGAAGATGCTTCGGGTAGGAATTCGGTAAAGAGTCAGTGCCCTCTGAAGCAGTGTGTTCTCCAAAAGAAATATAATGCGAGGAACATATGTAATTTTAAGTTTTCTAGTAACCATGTTTAAAAGCCAAAAGAAACATGTGAAATGTATTTTAATAATACATTTTATTGAACCCAACATATCCAACATATTATCATTTGAACATGTAATCGATATAAGAGATTACTGACACATAGTTTACACTTATTTTTCACGAGGTCTTGGAAATCCTCACGTGTATTTCGCACTTAGGCCACATCTCAATTCAGACTCATGCTTTTTCAAGTGCTCAGAAGCCCCGTATCGCTGGTGGCTAGACAGTACGGGTTTCAAGGGTGCACAGTCGACTCCTTCACCTGCATCTATTCCTCATTCACTCACTGTGCGGGCTTGGTCAGGTGACTTCACCGACATGCCTCATCTGACATGGAAACAGCTGGCCCAGATCCATGTTCCCCAAATGGTAAAGCACAGAGCCGAAGACATGGTGCTTTAGACAAAGGCATGAGCGCTTCACCAGGCAGGGTTCTGGGGCCGGGGCTGGGAAGGGGTGAGCAAACGCTGAAATTACCGCAGCTCTCATCCTGGATGTTCCAGTCTCCAGGTAGCCTCCCACCCTCTCAAAGGAGGGGCAGCAAGACACTTGAAGATTGCTACGGTCACTCAGACTCAACACTTGACTGCAACTTGTGGGGGCAGTTTTTGGTCTGGGGGTTTTTTGTTTTATGGTTTTTGGGGTTTGGGGTTTTTTATGATTCCACAAATGGAAGCAAAAATAAAGCAGTAGCTTGTGCATTATTCACCTGATTGGAACAGGCATGTATACTGCACTCAGATGGTACAGAAACAAGTCTATAAACCCGGAGCCTGCCTCTGCACTACTTAAAGCTAATTGAGCAACAATGATGTCTTTAAGCCCAGTGAAATACAGGGGTGACACGCCGAAAACTGCTTTACACTCAGGTCAGCTCCTCCGCTTTACAGAATGACAGACAGGAGTCCGCGTTTCCTTTCTTCTCTTTTTCAAAAGATCAGCGAAATTTACTCAACGGCTCAGTTTCTTAAGGAACCTCCGTTTTTACTTGTTTTGCTTGTTTTTAATGTTCCTTTTCAAGGCTGAGCAAATCTATGGGCAAGTTGGAGGCCAGGGTTCCATATTCAGTTGTGTGAGGACAGGGTCCGGCATGGCACCTAGCAGCCAGCTGATACTCAATGTATGCTTATTAAGTACAAGAGACAGCACTGCAGTCCTCACCATGCACTCTCCAAATATACTGACTACACATGGCAAATACTTACACAGTGCCCCTGAGAAGAGGGGGAATGCACTGCGGTGTTCTCTACCACCACCAGGTATGGAGAAGGCAGCTAGACAAAGTTCCAGAGGAAGCTCATAGTCAGCCCATGTCCACGCCCACCACCTGGAAGGCAATGAGACAAAAGGCAGCCTCTGTATCTTTCTCCCCCAGCCCTGGCCCTTCACCGCAGCACTTATTTTCTGCCTTAACAAATGTCTTTGTCAATTTATTTTATTTTACTTTAAAATCTTTATATATATATATATACATGCACAACTTTACACAATGCCCGAATGTGATTATCTCACATGTATTAGTTCACGGTTTCAGCAGCCTTCTGTGTGTGTGTATGTGTGTATGCCGTTTTGCTTGTCTTCTGTCTGCCACCCACACCATTCGTCTTTACCACCCACTCTGCTGCCACTGTCCTCCATGGTAACCCATATGAAGAATCTACAGTGTATCTTTCCACAGCCTGCTTCATACCTAATCGTACACGTGCACACAGAATTTTGTCCTTGTTTTATAAAAATGGAACATTATATACACCTTTCTGCCTCTTGCTTTTCCCCCTCAAAAATGTCTTGCAGAACTTCCTGTACGCCAGCTGATATATTCAAATTCACTCTTTTGAGCGGCTGCATGACATGATAGGCTGTGTTGTCAGTATATTCTAATTTAGTCTAACTTCCCTGTTGAAGGGCATTTTCTTTGTTTCTGGGTTCTTGTCAGCTGGAACAAGGGTCACTATATATCCTGAAACACTGGTCTTTACTTACTGAGCTTTAATTCTAGGGATGAAGCTCCAAGCTGGGATGGCAGAGGGTCAAAGAGTATATATGTTGAACATTTTAGTAGCGATCAACATATTAATATCAAAAGGGCTACAAACATTCATCTTATCACCAGCAATATTTGAAAGTGCCCATTGTTCCACATACCTTTGGTATGTGTTATTGCCTTAACATTATTTTACAGCGTTTCTGTCGATATGCACCCACAGGATGTCCCCTTTGCGGGACACCAGGAAGTCCTGCTCTAAGTGAGTGCAGGAGGAACAAGGCTAGAAGACCCTCAGCAGACCTAGTTTTGGATCCACACGCTTCACCCTGATCTGAGAACTTGAGTGAGGTCCTCTATTCTTACTGAGCCTCTTTCTGCATTTGTTAAAAGGACACAACTACACATATACATATACATATACATATGCATTTTAATATTAAAGGGTTGACAAGATTATGTGCATTTATCAGGCTAAGATCAAACTGAAGCCAAGAATCAAGAAAGGATAGCAGAATGTTAAAGCCATTTTTTTTCCCTGAGGGCATCTGGTCAACCTGGTGAATTTTAGTTTTTGTTTTTAATTTCTCATAGGGTGCAGGAGATAGAAGACAAAACCCAGGGCTCACCCAGGGTGGGAAATCTAATAGAGGACATTTCTACTGAAATCTGGGATATCCGAAATGCTACACCCTCAGTGTAAGTTTGAAGCAAAATAGACTCTTAACCAAACTGCACCATAAAAGGACTACAAGGACACTTTCCTGGATCCTGAGAAAAGCAGCAAAGGAATAAATACTGAGAAGCTGTAATAAAAATTAGCACTCATATGGATTTGCAACCCAAGTATACATATCATGTGGGAAGTCAACAAAATGTTAAGCTGGGCTTCCCTGGTGGTGCAGTGGTTGAGAGTCCGCCTGCTGACGCAGGGGACACGGGTTCGTGCCCCCGTCCGGGAAGATCCCACATGCCGTGGAGCGGCTGGGCCCGTGAGCCGTGGCCGCTGAGCCTGCGCGTCCGGAGCCTGTGCTCCGCAGCGGGAGAGGCCACGACAGTGAGAGGCCCGCGCACCGCAAAAAA
>NW_006775372.1:3344016-3369447 GCF_000442215.2 Lipotes vexillifer
AAAAAAAAAAAAAAAAAAAAATGTTAAGCTATCAATTTAGCTCAAAACAGAACCTCTAAAAGTATCTATGGTGAAGTGCTGGGCTGTTTGTTTCATTTTCCATTTGTAAAATGCAATAAAAATGAACTGCACAAAAAATGATATGGAAAAAAGGACAAACACAGCACACTGATACTATCTATAGCAATGTCAAGTTACCATAAAAATTTCCAAATGTCACTCTCATTTTCCATACTTATTGTACCAAAGGTTACAAGGTTTTGTGGAATGAGCGCTGGTCCCAAGAATCCAGCAGAAGTAGAGTCCCTCTCTGTGGAACACACTCTCCTCTTAAGCCTTAGGGAATTCTCACAATAATTTTCCAAGGAAAAAGCACATTTCACAAGTAAGAGAAAAGCACCAAACACACAAGATAACCAGGCATCGTGAGGGGGGAACTAACGAGACAGAAAACCAGATTTGCAAAACCTTCAGACACTGTCATTATCACACAACAAATCCAAAACAAACTTGCTGATTATGTTTAAAAGAATGAAATATAAAGAGACTACTATAAAAGTGACCTAACAGACTTGAAAAGAACCAAACAGAAATGGAAAGTAAAATAATACAGAGAAAGACAAATATCATATGATATCGCTTATATGTGGAATCTAAAAAAAGTGGTACAAATGAACTCTTTTACAAAACAGAAATACAGTAACAGATGTAAAAAACAAACTTACGGTTACTGGGGGAAAAGGGGAGTGGGGATAACTTGGGAGATTGGGATTGACACACACACACTACTATATATAAAATAGATACCTAATAAGAACCTATTGTATAGCACAGGGAAGTCTACTCAATACGGGAGAAGAATCTAAAAGAGTGGATACGTGTATATGTATAACTGATTCACTGTGCTGTACACCTGAAACGAACACAACATTGTAAATCAACTGTACTCCAATACAAATTAGTTTAAAAAAAAGAAAATTAAAATTCCATAAATGAGTGTAGCAGCAGACTAAACATGGCTGAAGAGACAATTAGGTAACAGAAGCATAGGGCAGATATTATCCAGAGTGCAGCACAGTAAAACAAAGCAATGCAAAAGATGAAAGAGACGTTTAGAAACACAGAGGGCAGAGATGATATAAAGTGGTTTCTCAGAGTCTCAGGAGAAAAGAAAGCAAATAGGGCAGAGGAAAGAATATTTGTTTTTAAAAAGAGTTCTTTTTCCAGAATGGGTAAAAAACATCAATCTACAAATTCAAGATTTCCTAGAAATTCTAAGGAAAATTCATAAATAAAAATGAACACCTTAACAAGTCATAGCAAAATTTGAGAACACCAAAGAAAATCTTCAAAAAGAGAAGAAAAAAGAAAGATGGCCTGGAAGGAGTGACAGGCTGACAGCTGATATTCAACAAGAAAGACAGAAGCTGGGGAAAAAGGGACTGAATCCTGCTGTCAGCCGCAGGAACGAGCAGGGAAGCAGAGACTCCTCCAAGTGAGCCTGGAGACTCTGCAGGCCAACACTTTGACTGTAGCCTGTGAGAGGCTGTGAGCTGGAGGACCCAGCTGAGATGTACCTACATTCCTATGGAAATGGTGAAAGGATAAATGCATAATAATGACAAAAACGAGATGATACGTGATAATAAATGTTTGTTGCTTTGAACTGCTAAGCTTGGGGGTAATTTGTTACACAGCAATAGACCACTAAGACAGTCAGCATTCATCTTTTCTACCTGCCAGCAAAGAGAGGCACTACTCAGCAATTCAAAAGGCCTTCCCTGGTGGCGCAGTGGTTGGGAGTCCGCCTGCCGATGCAGGGGACACGGGGTTTGTGCCCCGGTCCGGGAAGATCCCACATGCCACGGAGCGGCTGGGCCTGTGAGCCATGGCCGCTGAGCCTGCACGTCCGGAGCCTGTGCTCCACAACGGGAGAGGCCACAACAGTGAGAGGCCCAAGTACCGCAAAAACAAACAAACAAACAAACAAAAATAAATAAATAAATTTTAAAAAATGATGATACAGCACAGGCTGGGGGCGGAAGAGGCATGGATAATCCACCATCTGGCCGACTGTCCGTGGAGAAGGGATAATGTGCCATGGTGTACTAGTTTGCCAAAGCTGCCATAACAGAGCACCACAGACTGGAAGCTTAAACAACAGAAATCTGTTGCTTCCCTGTTATGGAGGCTGGGGGCGGTTCCTCTTGAGGTCTGTGAGGGAAGGGCTGTTCCAGGGCATTCTCTCTGGCTTGCAGATGACCGTCTTTTCTCTACGACTCCTCACTCGGTCTTCCTTCTGTGTGTGTCTGTCTCTTTGTGCAAATTTCTCCTTTTCACAAGGATACCAGTCATACTGGATTGGGACCCAACAAATAACTTCATTTTAACTTGATTCCCTCATAAAGACCCAATCTCCACAAAGGGTCACATTCTGAGAGACGTGAGGTTTAGGACCTCAACATATGAATTTGAGGGGGCCACGATTAAAGCCATGACACACAGTGAGGGACATTTAGATACAGACTGCATATTATTCAACTCAGTGTTTGAAATCAAAAGTTCATTCCAGACCAAAATAATTCCTGCATATTTTTTTACTCGGTTCAAACGGAGGCTATAACTGTAACATTCGTCTTGCCAATCATTTATGCAGCTGTGGGGTCTGGTATGGTCTGGAGGGGTTTTTTGTTATGGTTTTGCTCTTTGGTTATCAGTTTTAAGAAAACATAATAAAAGCCAAAGCACTAAAAACATGTCCCCTTGGTATTAGATGAAGCCAGTTTAACCTGGCACTGGCTAAGTTCAATCGCAGCACCGTTTACGGATGAACTTTTTAGTTCATCCACATAAATCACAACTAAGCTAATTAAAATCCCAAATGGAAGTGGTAACTCGGTTGTCCTGTAGCCCAGTGCTCCGCCGAATCTATCCATAATGAAACATGAAGAGAGTAAAATTATTCTAGGGGTCACAGCCTAGGATACACTTCCAAAACTCATAAACAATCCTCACTTGCATGCCCACAGCAGCTGACGCAATAGTAGAAATGAAGTAAATGAAGCCAGGGGCTATGCAAGATGTCCCTGCTGAGCGCGGCCTACACGGTGAATTAAGACTTCATCTCCCTGGAGGGTGGGTAGCAGCTGTCTGCAGAAACACAGGAATCAAGCTCATATCCCAGAAACAGCTCCATTTTCTTTCAACACGGGAACTACATTTGCTCTAATACTGTTCAGGTGTGTGCCTGTGTGGGCCTCATTCCACCCAGCCCTGATTTCCCTCAATAAGAACAAAGCCTCTTAAACCAAAGACTTTGGGTCAAGGCTGCCCCTGAGGACAAGTGGTAAGCCAGGAACAAGCGGGGTGACGCAGTGGATGTCTCTGCTGCTTAAGGGAAGGATCACATCAAGATGCTCCCATTTCCACTGGAATGAACTTTCTGGAACAAAGCACAACAGTGCAATCACCGCAGCAGAAAACTGCATGGAAAGGATGAAAGCAAACAGATGGAAACCAATTTGTGAGGCGGCACAGACAGCATTCTAAGTTCACTGAATAACAATAAAAATTGCAGCACTGCCAGAAGGCTATGAAAGATCCATAATCTGGGAGGAAAAACACAACAACAGAAGGATAGCATTATTTCAGGCAAAGGTAACATATACTAAAGCAAAGAATATTCAAAGTGGGATCTATGTCACAATAATGAAAGCTATGTTTAAATCAAAGGTTCTTAGCTAAAGCCTGCCAAATTCCAGTGGACGGCCAGTAAAACAAACTATGAGAGAGACAGACAGACAGAGAGTCCAGAGACAAAGACAGGGGGTGCCTTGGCTGGCAAAAAACATTGCTCCTCAAAGGAAATGCCTGAGGTTTTGTTCTGTTTAACCGTGGGCTATGCTTTCTTAGTTCTCATTTGACGGCTTTCAAAGAGAGCTGGTTTTACAAAACATCCAGGCTGGGCCCCTGAAAAAGAAATTACCAGCATGCTTGCAAACTCTGCTCCACCAAAGGAAATTCTTAGATTCACCAGGGCTTCGCACAAAGAGGCGTCCCCTCTATGGAGTCATTAACAAGATTCATAACGAAAGTGAGACAATGAGAAAAATGCACACAGCTAACCTTCTCTAAGCCAAGATGGACACAGTTATAACTGATAAAGAAGTGTTTTTAAATAAGATTACTCTAAATTTTCCTTTTGTCCTTAAAACCTGTCTGTATCATGGTCCACAAATTTCAAAAATGCTTCCCTCACTGCAGGGAGAGTCAGTTTTCTTTAAATACCCATACACATCTGAAATATAAACAAGAGAAACTTGATAGAAATTAACTTAAATAACCTACATGTTTAGCAGATGTGAATTATAGATCTTAAACGCATACAACTCACACTTGGAAGCAGCAGTTCTTAATGATTACTGTGATCCTAACGCAAGTGAAAGGAATAATAAATGAACCTGTCTGCAACAGGCATGTTGACGGACTTCTTAAACCTGTATGGACACGCAAGCCAGCCTCTCATGACACTCACTGAAAAGTATTTATGGAGAACTTGGTTTATGCCAAGCCATGGCCCAACCGTTGGGGCCACAGTAGGAAATAAAATAGTCAAAATTCTATGCCCTCCTGGCATCCACATTCTAGCAGTGCAAGATAGATAACAGACAAAGTAAATAAAATACATCATATTGTAGATGTTGGTTATTGGTTTCCTATGGCTGCTGTGACAAATTACAACAAATTTAGTGATTTAAAACAAGATAAATGTTAATATGTAGTTCTGGAAGTCCAAAGTTCAAAATATTTCCTCGGAGTTGGACATATGAAGTCTAATGGGATACTTAGTATTTCAGTGAGAAGTGATCAGCTGGATTCCAACACCTCCATTTGCTTCATGCTTTCTTGTTTTTTGTTTTTTTTTTAACATCTTTATTGGGGTATAATTGCTTTACAGTGGTGTGTTAGTTTCTGCTTTATAACAGAGTGAATCAGTTATACATATACATATGTTCCCATATCTCTTCCCTCTTTGTCTCCCTCCCTCCCACCCTCCCTATCCCACCCCTCCAGACAGCCACCCCTCCCCATATCCTCAAATCCATTCTCTAGTAGCTCTGTGTCTTTATTCCCATCTTACCCCTAGGTGCTTAATGACATTTCTTTTCTTAAATTCCAATATATGTGTTAGCAGACGGTATTTGTCTTTCTCTTTCTTACTTCACTCTGTATGACAGACTCTAGGTCCATCCACCTCATTACAGATAGCTCAGTTTCGTTTCTTTTTATGGCTGAGTAATGTTCCATTGTATCCATGGGCCACCATGCTTTCTTGTTGAAAAAGAATAACTGCACGTGTGATTAAGACCGTCTAGAGCTTCTCCAGACACCCATCATCTAGAGAGCTTTGTTGTCTGGTTCACTGGCCCTGAAGGTCTTAATTCCTTGAAATCACACTGCACCATAGTCTGACTTTAATTTCTCCAAGGACTGCTGGCATTCTTAACTGCATTTTTGTGTTTCTTTGTGGCCTCTACTAGAATTATGAAACTTCCTTAAGCTCTGAAAGGCTAATGAAAAATATTAGCCACACGGAGGGCTGGAGTGACAGCTTAACACTCTTCAATGTAATGGTCAAACCATGATGTTGCAAAGCCATTGCCTAGCTGCTACGTCACTATGTTTCTCCCTCAATGGCAGTTCATAAGCGCTTTCAAGGGCAGACTCTCATCTGCTAGTAATGATCTCAAGAATATTTGTTGAAATCTGTAGCCTGTTGAGCTACGACAGATATCTTTTTCAGGACCAGCTGGGCAGAATCTGTGGGTATCTTGCTATCACACGTGCACCAATATAAACTCCATTAACAGAATTCTATAAAGGCTGCCCTTTTTTTGTAGGAACTTGTGTTAACGCTTATGTACTTTTTCTCGGCTCTGAGCACTCTGCCCTGTGTCTGAGCATGTGCTACTGTATTAAAGAAATGCAAGAGATTTTCAGGCTCCTTTTCCTGGAGAGGTCCTTGCTCAGCGGGAACTAAGAATGGATATTCCCATGCAGACACAAGCCCTCGACAGGCACAAGCATGGAAGCTATGTCATGTCCAGGGTAATGTCATTAAATAAAATCCCAACTGACTACAGTTGCTCTCCCCACTTTCAGGTGGTAACAGCGGATTCTCAATTCAGGGGAGGGGAAAGCGTTATTGGAACAGAGTGTACATCAGGGAATAAGAGATGAGGGTTTAGTGGAATAGGAGATGTAGCCTTGGGTCTTAATGAGGTGACAGGACAGAATTAAACCTAATGGAGCTGTCTGTCCACTAAAGATTGACTAGAAAAACTTCCTACTAGAGGGGAGTATACTATAACCATCCTCCTGGACTTCTGAGTTGGGGGAAATCACTTATGCAAGAAATGACAGTCAAAATGTGGATTAACTGCATGGTGTGAGAATCCCAAAACAAAACAAAAAAATTCATCAGTCACAGCAGAAGCAGATGCAAAATCATTCTATGAAGTTCCTCCAGAACCTGACCTGGAATACTAAGGGAAAAAACTACCCCTACTGAAGACGAACTCATAATAAATTTAAAGGTCCACAATGAAAGGGTCCACTATGAAAGAGATCATTTGTACCCTAAAAACTGAGGTAATTTCTTAAAGATTAAGTTCCTTTTATTACGTCTAATACAATTTTTTTTTAAAAACACGAATAGAAACTACAACAACCAAAAAAACATAGGACACTACGTGAAAAGAACAAAATTATTTGAAAATGAGACAAGTCAATTTCTAGAAATGAGAAAATACAGTCAATGACAATCTACTAATGGAAAGAAGGTTGTCAGACAACCTTTCTGAAATAGATAAAAATTAGATTGCGTTTGGAACTTAACTTCGTTATGCTATATTATATACCTCAAATAATAACTTACTGCACCTCTACCATGTCCTAGTCCCAAGAGGGGACAACCGGAATGGCTGGAAAACCAAACAGCAGAGCTGACTCGTCTTCCAACTGTCACTAGAGCATAATTTCTCTGTGTTTTCTTCCAGGCCTTCTTTTATATTCTGTAAGGTGAGATACTACATTCAAAGTTACAGAAACATCAAGTTCATCTCCTTGGAGTATCTTTCACAATCAGAGAGGAGATGAAGAAATCTAACTCCTGGGGCTCCTGCAGCTTTTAGGGACTCGGGTATGTTCATTTGTACAGATAGCAGCCCTGACTCTCTTTGTTGTGAGATAATATAAATGTAAAATCTTGTGAAGTGAAGTGCACTGCACAAATTTCCTATCTATTCTGGATAGAATTTATATTTCTCTTACAATATAGAAATGAAAACTGAGCTCGTGGTACAATTTTCTGTTGTGTGCGCCCTCCATACACAACAATTTACAAATGTCCCTCGATTTACAAATATCTACATAGGATATTTGTAAATTGAGAAATGAGATATCTTGGATGACTCGCCCAAACAACATCAAAGCTAAACAGCTGCAGGTACAGTAATAAAATTAAAAACAATTCTTGAACACTAAGGCATATACCCTGAGAATTAGAACTTAATTGGCAATAAATATTTAGGTAAGCCACTAATAACTGAGTAGCGTTTTATCTAAGCGAGAGTAAATATTAACTAGATATATTAAACTTTCTACATTCTAAAAATAGTACTCCTGAATCTTAAGCTACGATTCTCCCCTATTCAGCTAAAATGTAACTCAACTTTCTGAAAATACACCCTAGATACTGGGAGTTTAGAAATGGTCTCTTTCCCCTATTATACCTTCACCCTGTTTAATTTCAGGTTAGCATAGGGAGTTAGAGAGAGGATGACTTGTGTTTCAGAAGATGTGATTGCTGCTAAATTTACATGTATGAATGTAAATATGTGCTAGAAGGAACCTCCTCATGGGATTAATCATCCAAATTCCCATCAGAAATGCTTTCTGGTAAAAGGAGGACAACAATAGCTGTGAAGGTCCCCTAAGGACTCAGCTGCTGCCACTTCTAATGAAAAGTCCTTTCATGCAGAAGATGCTTCAGACAAAACCAGCAGAGTTAACTGTGCTTATTTTTCTGTTTAAAAGTAGTGGGAAAATAAGTCACTGTATTCCAAACACAGAAATTAACCAATCTGTAAGATCAATAGAACACAGAAAGTTAACAAGAACTATGGAAGATAAATGCTAAGTAAAAATAAAATGAAAATGTTCCTTTCAAATAAATTTGCCATCCTGAAACTACTAAACCAAGAGAAAACACAAATCCTCTCACCCATCATTTCATACCTAGTGTGTATACATTTTAGGAAAAGGACTCATGATCCAAGGATGGAGACAAAAGAAACTACCCACCCTTCTACCTACCCTACCCCTCTTTATAAAAGAACACAAGTATTCACACTAGAGAAACGCTCCTCTCTTTGCCTCTTCCCACCCCCATCTTAGGCCAGAGACAGAACACAGAACATCAACAAGAGGGTTAACTAACTTAAGAGCTTCTTAAATCTTTCCTCCAAGTGTCCCCAACAGCACCAGAGCCAAATGCACATCCCTTGGGAACAAGAAGGCCACAGCAATACTACCAGTGTAGAATTTCTTTCAAAGGAATGATATTTTTTAATTGTGATTTATCTCAAGAAATTAATACAAATTTTGCCTTTGACAACTTATCCAAGTCATTACATAGGTGAGTTTTTGTTTCTTTTTTTTTTTTTTTCATTTGGCTGTGCTGTGCCTTAGTTGCAGCACACAGGATCTTCAGTTGCAGCATGGGGGATCTTTTAGTTGTAGCATGCAAACTGTTAGTTACAGCATGTGGGATCTAGTTCCCTGACCAGGGATTGAACCCAGGGCCCCTGCATTGGGAGCACAGAGTCACAGCCACTGGACCACCAGGTAAGTCCCTATAGCTGAGTTTTAATATGGTAAATTTTAAGTTTTAATACAGTCAGTATTTTTTAACTTACTTGTAGTCACATAAACCATAGACCTAGGTCTATGGAGAGGTGAGTGGTTTATCCTATAGCTTTTCAGATCCCTGGCATACTTCCTCACACCCCTGAGGATAACCCACACATCAGGTTGATATGAGGTGAATGGATCTGAAAGTCTACTGGATTGCTGTGGCAACTGACAGCACTGAGACTCACCTTTGACAACTTATCCAAGTATAGAAGTAAAAAAAACAAAAGTCAAATGTTTTGCTAAAAATGGTAAAGAGAGAGGAAGTACATGAGCAAAAGCTACATCAGAGACTTTCCTGTTCTGATCTTTACGTCCTTCACAAATCCTGGGCTGACATCACACCTTGTCTATATCACACATTGCTCTATGGATCTACGTTTCATCTTTCAACTGTGATTGACAAACTCGTGAGAGGCAGGGACTGTGCCTTATAATTTTCTGAATGCCCTACTACATTTAGCAAAATAGATCATCAAGAATATGTGATTAATCAAGTTTAGGAGGTACAAAGCCAAGAAGAGAAACCCTCTCTGAGGTGCAGGAATACAAGGAAGGCCTGAAACCGAGGGTGGACAGGAACACTGAGAAAAATCCTCCAGGAAACCAGTCTCAATCCTGAGCAAAAGATGATGCTACAGGAATTTGGAGCTCCTGGCGCACCAGGAGTTACACCATAACAACAACAGGAAAAAAAATCCAGTTCCTCTCCTGACTGACTCAAGCCACAAGCTAATGGCCTAGCACTAGAAGACATGTGTCAGTTCCAGGGATAAATATTATTTATCTCAGTCCATACTTATCTACACATTATGTCCAGCATCCAGTTAAAAAAAAAAAAAAAAAAAGTGAGGCATACAAAAAAAGCAAGGGAAGAAAAAAGAAAACACATTCAAGAGAAATAGCAATCAACATAACCAGATGAAGAGATAATCATGTGCTGGAACTATCAAACAGGGAATAGTTATATAAATATATCTATTTATATTCATATGTGTATCTATATGAATATCAGGAAATAACTACGAATAATATGTTAAAAGTACTAGTGGACCATGTGGAAAACATGCATGAAGAAATCGAGACTTTTTCAATAACAAAAAAACAACCCAATCAAAAAATGGGCAGAAGGCCTAAATAGACATTTCTCTAAAGAAGACATACAGATGGCCAACAGGCACATGAAAAGATGCTTGTCACTGCTAATTATTAGAGAAATGCAAATCAAAACCACAATGAAGCACCACTTCACACCAGTCAGAATGGCCATCATGAAAAAGTCCAGAAATAAGAAATGCTGGAGAGGATGTGGAGAAAAGGGAACCCTCTTACACTGTTGGTGGGAATATGGATTGGTACAGGCACTATGGAAAACAGTATGGAGGTTCCTCAAAAAGCTAAAAATAGAACTACCATATGATCCAGCAATCCCACTCCTGGGCATATACCCAGACAAAACTGTAATTCGAAAAGATACGTGCACCCCTATGTTCATAGCAGCACTATTTACAACAGGCAAGACATGGAAACAACCTAAATGTCCATCGACACAAGAATGGATAAAGAAGATGTGGTCTATATATACAATGGAATATTACTCAGCCATAAAAAAATGAAATAATGCCATTTTCAGCAACATAGATGGACCTAGAGATGATCATACTAGGCAAAGTAAGTCAGAGAGAAAGACAAATACCGTATGATGTCACTTATATGTGAAATCTAAAATACAACACAAATGAACATATCTATGAAACAGACATAGAGAACAGAATTGTGGTTGCCAAGGGGAAAGGGGGGTGGGGGAAGGAAGGACTGAGAGTTTGGGACTAGCAAATGCAAGCTATTATATACAGGAGGGATAAACAAGGTCCTATTATGTAGCACAGGGAACTATATTCAATATCCTGTGATAAACCATAATAGAAAAAAATATGAAAAAAAATATATATATATATATATATATATATATATATATATATCTGAATTGCTTTGCTATATAGCAGAAATTAACACAACAGTGTAAATCAACTATACTTCAATAAAATTTCAGAAAAAGAAATGGAGAATTTTGACAGAGATATGGCAACTCAGAAAGACTCATATGGAAATGCTAGAATTTGTTTTTAAAAGCATGGCAACATACATGAAGAATGCCTTCAACTGGCTGATCAGTGGACTCAGCACAGCAAAGGCAAGAATTAGTGAGCTTGAATATAGCTCAATAGAAATTACCCAAATAAAACACTAAAAAAAAGAAGAATGGAGGAAAACAAAACAGAAAAGAACAAAGCATACAAGAGTTGTGGGACAATGTCAAATAATCTAATAAGGGTGACTGCAATCCTAAAGTAAGAATAGAGACAAAACATAGCAAAATATTTATTTGAAAAGATAATGGCAGACACTTTTTTAAAATAATAAATGATATAAAACCACCATTCCAATAAGTTCCACAAGCAGCTGAACAACACACACAGAAATCTGTTGGCGTTTCTATGAACCTATAATGAAATATCAGAAAGAGAAAGTTTAAAAAAAATAATAATCCCATTTAAAACTGCATCAAAAAGGGAATTCCCTGACAGTCCAGTGTTTAGGACTCTGATGCTTCCACTGCAGAGGTAATGGGTTCGATCCCTCATTAGGGAACTAGGATCCTGCAAGCCATGAGGTGCAGCCAAAAAAATAGACAAATAAAGCAAAAAAAAATTAAAATTAAAAAAATAAAATTGCATCTAAAAGAATAAAATACCTAGGAATAAACTTAACCAAGAAGTCAAAGACCTATACTCTGAAAACTATAAAACACTGATAAAGGAAATTGAAGATGATACAAAGAATGGAAAGAAATCCCTTGCTACTGGCTTTGAAGAATTAAGATTGTTAAAATGGTGATACTACCCAAAGCAACCTACAGATTTAATGCGATCCCTATGAAAATACCCATGATATTTTTCACAGAACAAGAACAAATAATCCTAAAATTCATACGGAACCACAAAAGACCCTGGATTTCCAAAGGAACCTTGAGAAAAAAGATATAGCACTTCAGAATATACTATAAAACTACAGCAATCAAAACTGCACGGAACTGGGACAAAAACAGATACACAGATCAAAGAAACAGAATAGACAGCCCAGAAGTAAACCCACAAGCCTACAGTCAATTAATCTACAACAAAGGAGGCAAGAATATACAGTGGAGAAAAGACAGTCTCTTCAACAAGTGGTGCTGGGAAAACTGGACGGCTACATGTAAACCAGTGAGATTAGAACATTCCCTCACACCACACACAAAAATAAACTCAAAATGGTTTAAAGACCTAAACGTAAGACTGAACACTGTAAACCTCTTAGAGGAAAATGTAGGCAGAACACTCTCTGACATAAATTGCAGCAATACCTTTTTTGATCCACCTCCTAGAGTAATAAAAATAAAAACAAAAATAAACAAATGGGTCCTAATTAAACTTAAAAGCTTTTGCACGGGCTTCCCTGGTGGCGCAGTGGTTGAGAGTCCGCCTGCCGATGCAGGGGATGCAGGTTCGTGCCCCGGTCCGGGAAGATCCCACATGCCGCAGAGCGGCTGGGCCCGTGAGCCATGGCCACTGAGCCTGTGCTTCCGGAGCCTGTGCTCCGCAACGGGAGAGGCCACAACAGTGAGAGGCCCGTGTACCGCAAAAAAAAAAAAAAAAAAAAAGCTTTTGCACAGCAAAGGAAATCATAAACAAAACAAAAAGACAACGCACAGAATGGGAGAAAATATTTGCAAATGAAACGACTGACAAGGGATTAATCTCCAAAATATACAAACAGCTCATGCAGCTCAATATCAAAGAAACAAACAACGAATCAAAAAACGGGCAGAATACCTAAATAGACATTTCTCCAAAGAAGACGTACAGATGGCCAAAAAGCACATGAAAAGATGCTCAACATCACTAGTCATTAGAGAAATTCAAATCAAAATTACAATGAGGTACCAGTCAGAATGGCCATCATCAAAAAATCTACAAACAATAAATGCTGAAGAGGGTGTGGAGAAAAGGGAACCCTCCTACACTGTTGGTGGAAACGTAAATTGGTACAACCATTAGGGAAAACAGTATGGAGGATCCTTAAAAAACTAAACACAGAACTACCATATGATTCAGCAATCCCACTCCTAGGCATAGATCTGGAGAAAACCGTAATTTGAAAAGATACATGCACCCCGATATTCATTACGGCACTATTTACAATAGCTAGGACATGGAAGCAACCTAATTGCCCTAAATGACAGAGGAGTGGATGAAGAAGATGTGGTACATATACACAACGAAATATTACTCAGCCATAAAAAAGAACAAAATAATGCCATTCACAGTAACAAGGATGGACCTAGAGACTGTCACACTGAGTGAAGTGAGTCAGACAGAGAAAGACAAATATCATGATATCACTTATATGTGGAATCTTTAAAAAATGGTACAAATGAACTTATTTACAAAACAGAAACAGAGTCACAGATGTAGAAAACAAACTTATGGTTACCAGGGGGGTATGGGGGGATAGAGGGATAAACTGGGAGATTGAGACTGACATAGACACACTACTATATATAAAACAGATAACTAATAAGGACCTACTGTATAGCACAGGGAACTCTACCCAATACTCTGTAATGACCTATATGGGAAAAGAATCTAAAAGAGACTGGATATATGTATACGTATAACAGATTCACTTTGCTGTATACCTGAAAGTAACACAACATTGTAAATCAACTATACTCCAATAAAATTATTTTAAAAATGAATGTAGAACATATGTTTTCTTACTTTTAATTGCTCTAAAAGACTACTAATTTTCTAAGGCAAAAACAGAAGCAACGTAGTGTGTGTCCATAGAATATGTAAAAGTAAACTGTATTCCAAAAAAATAGCATAAAGGGTGAGAGAGGGAAAGGGGTTATACTGCTATGAAGTCTTTACACTACTTGAAGTGTTACAATACAATTTGTAGGTAGATTGTAACTAATAAAGGAAGTATATTTTAAACCATAGGACAATCAATAAAATTTTAAGAGGTATCGATAATAAGGCAACAGTAGAGGTAAAACTGAATCATAAAAAATAATTTATCAAGACCAGTAAAATAATTGATATATCATGAAATAAGGAAAAACCAGACCTTCCTAAGTGCTTTAAAAATATATATATATATTTAAATATATAGAAGCAAGCATGGAAATTAAGGATCCAGTCTAGGTTCTAAGGATCTCCAGCAATAATCATCAATAAAATGCAAAGAATAACCATTTATCTTTTAAAAATTAAGTTAGGGCTTCCCTGGTGGCGCAGTGGTTGAGACTCCACCTGCCGATGTAGGGGACACGGGTTCATGCCCTGGTCCGGGATGATCCCACATGCCGCGGAGCGACTGGGCCCATGACCCATGGCCGCTGGGCCTGCGAGTCCGGAGCCTGTGCTCCGCAAAGGGAGAGGCCACGGCAGTGAGAGGCCCGCGTACTGCAAAAAACAAAAACAAAAACAAAAACAAAAAAATTAAGTTAAACTATTAGAACAAACACTAGTTACAGACATGACTGAAGAGTTGAAAAAATAAGCTGTGACACAGAGCACTCCTGTTTAAAGAACAAGCTATCTAATCAAAAGGTCACATCATCCATCTAGCAACTTAAGCTATTGATTCAAATTTAGCTTCACACTGACCCACACATTCCTGACCTGCATTTTTAATACTCTGTTCTCTTTGACCTTTAATTACTGATATACAAAGGGAAAGCTTCACTAGAAAAAGCTTAGTAAAAGCAATTTCATTTCATTTCAGTTTGGTCTTTGAACATGAGTCAAACATATCAGTACAAAACTAAATGATCAGCCTGCTTCATCAGCATGACATGAACATTCCCCATGAGAGAGAAATCACTCCTAAAATTCCGTAAAAGTACCTGCAGTACCTCAATCCTCACTATGGAAACAAATTTAAAGTTACTATAACATACCTGTAGGTATACAGAATAAGAATTAGTCACAATTCCACTTCTTATAAAAAGAATACACTGTTACCATCTTTCTCCACCTCTAGATTCCAATAACTGGTCACTACATAACATATTCACATTTGAGATCAGAAGACTTCTTGGGCTCTAGAGATATTTATAGATCTATCTATGTAATGCTGGTTCTAAATTAAATATTATAAAATTATTTCCATTTATAGTCATGATAAATTGAAGCGACAAAGTTAATAGGTCACAATACACTCAGTGGAAGAACAAAAGAGTCATTAAATTTCCAAAGTATGTTTCAATGTACTGATTTAGGACATAGCTAAAAAAATGTCAACTTTAAACATTCATTTGGTATTTAGATTTTTTTTTTAAAAGGCCCTTTCTGAAACTCAACAGGTTATAGAAAGAGTATTTAATTTGGAAGCTTCTGAATTTTCTGTTAACCCCTCAGGAAATACTTATGTTACGACTGTGTCCATAAATATCTGAGGCAACAAGATTTGTAGTACACCCCACATCACATTCCCCTCCTGGTTCCATTCCTAGACATTTATATATATATATATATATATATATATATATATATATTTTTTTTTTTTTACATCTTTATTAGCCATTTATATTAAACAATATGTGAAACTGCCAATTAGACTTGCTTTGACCTACAGAAGGGCAAATTCGTAAGGTTCAACTGAACAGCTTAACGACCTGGGCAAGTAGCATAACATCTGTCCTCTTGTTTCTTCATCTCTAAAGCTAAATTGTTGACTTACCAGATCATCACTGAGATTTCTTCAGGTCATAAAAATGCACGTGTGTGATCCTGAAAAAATCAGAGAAGATGAAGACAGCCACCCAAGGAGCTGACAGTCTACTCTCAGGAGGTAAAATAGCTACCAGAAACAAACAAACAAATAAACCTAAATATCTATTTAGGATCTATTCAGAGAGTGAAGTGCCCCAGAGTGGTTTTTCAAGACTGCTTATAGAATTTGTGGTCAGAATTTTGGGTGAGGTAAAGGAGAGGAGAGAAGTTTTGAAATTTATCTCACTCTAAGGAGGCAATTTCTGTTAAGATAAATAAAGTCACATCACAATCATCTCTATTTCAGTTGTCTGCTCTGGGAGGTGTCCAGGATCATTTTTCAAAGCTGGGCCATCTGGTTACCACATGCCTTTGTAAATAGCTGAGATTCTCAGGAACACTTACATAACCAAGACCAACATCACAAAACACACTTTTCCCAGGTGTGCCTAAACGATCTGTTTACCTAATAAATCCAAAACTAGAATACAGTTGCCTGAGACTTATCTTTCTACCATCTTTTCCAAAAAATGATAATACTTTATTCTACCAGAACAACTGCGTCACCCCACCCCATTCCTGTTTCCATTTTCCTTTTTTTGTGACCAGCCCAAGATGTCTGTAACATCTTTAGTTTCTGCTAATTGCAAATTCTTACAACAAGCTCCTGAGGCCTCTAAGAGAGGCCAACCATTTCTATCTGCTGACCTTTCATCTGCTGAAAACAGACTCAACACAGTTTCCTCACTAAGATACAGAAGTAGATAAATAATCTGCTAATGGGCTTGTCTTCAAGGGGGAGGGGGAAAGGAACATGACTTCAATGATACTTAACAGAAAAATGAGTGCAAGAAGTAATGTGCTTGAGACTGAGAACTATTTCAATATTCACATCTTTTTTCTTTCCCTCCCCCCCCCTTATTTTTTTTGCATTTCCAAGTTTAGGAAAGTTTATCACTGATAAAATTCTATAAGCACCCATTTGCCTAGGACACCTGGTCCCAATAATAGGAACCTCACCTAATTTACTCCAGTGCCTTCCACCACAACTGTGATGATTTTGTATGTAAGCCACGGCCTGAAAAACTGGGGAACACACTGAAGTGTTCTGAGGGTGGCAAGTTGTATTGCTCATGAGGTAATTTATTTTTAAAACTGTTCAGCAGAGAACAGTGCAGTGAATATGTATAAGTGTCTTCGTTAACTTTAATTCATACACCAGAGGTGGTTACTTAGCAGAATCAGGAACTCACACCTCAGAGGTAGCTTTCAGGCACTTCAAATATTGTTACTGAGATGGACTGGTGAAGGCAGATTAATTAAAGACATGAGTGCGCTTTGATATACGTGTTTGTGTCCAAGGACGTATAAGAATCAGCAAGTTGGACGGCAGAATTGCTTCGGAGAAGGGTTCGAGGTGTGACTCATTACCATTCCATCACTTGACATGAAAGACAAACCTGTAGTAAAATGCCTCAACTGTCGAGTAGCCTGGTTCTGCCTTCAGAGTAACACTGTATAAAAATGATTTGCCGGGCTTCCCAGGTGGCGCAGTGGTTGAGAGTCCGCCTGCAGATGCAGGGGACGTGGGTTCGTGCCCCGGTCAGGGAAGATCCCGCATGCGGCGGAGCGGCTGGGCCCGTGAGCCATGGCCGCTGAGCCTGCGCATCCGGAGCCTGTGCTCCGTGACGGGAGAGGCCACAACAGTGAGAGGCCCACGTACCACAAAAAAAAAAAAAAAGATTTGCCATTTTAATGCAGAAAGCATGGAAGTACAATCATTTAGGAAAGTACAAAGGTAAACGCTAAGAATTATATTATTGACTGAAATCACATGGTAGAAGAAAGAAAGAGGAAGGAAGGGAAACTTGCTATTTTTACATTACTTAGAGTAGAAAAATAGTAAATGATGTATAAAGAAACAAAAGGTTAAATGTATTGTGTAAAGGTAACCCTTAAAACAAACACAGGCATCTTCTAAGAGTATGCACAAAAAGCAAAGCACACAGATCACTTAGTGAAAGATTTTTTTTAAACATAGCTATTAAAATAGAAAATGTAAACTTACTTGAGAGAACAATAATACTCATTAACAAATGCACATGGAGTCAACATTAATAAACACATCCTTAACCAAACCCTCTAAAACATACACTGATTTAGTAATCTATTCATGCATAACAACAACTCCAAAAGTATGGCTTAATACCATACTTTATATATATATTTTTACAGCTCTGTAGGTACACCTGGCTCCACTGGGAGGGTCCTGGGGTCCTTCACTCAGTTGTAGTCAAATTGTGGCTGGAGCCGAAGTCATCTGAGGGCTCAGATAGGGAAGGTTTCTCCCCATAATGACTTGCCTCTCACCTGGAAGGATGGAACACTAGGGGCTGGTCAGGCATCTCTTTCTCTCTGAGGACCCTCTCCACAAGTTTAGCTTGGGATTCCTCACACCATGGCAGTCTCAGAACAGTCTTCCTATGTGGCTGCTGGCTTCTCCAGAATGAGTGCTCTAAGGGACCCAGGTGACAACTGTAGGCTTCTTTAGACCTGGCACTGGAAGTCAGGCAGCATCACTTCCACCACATCCTACCAGAAACAAACAAGCCCCAGGGCCAGCCCAGAATCCTTAAGAATCAACGGGAAGGGACAACATAAGGGGATGCATAGCAGGGGGCATGGTTCATTGAAAGGCAGGGCCATATTTCATGCAGACACCTGCTACTAACAACCACATGTATAACTCAATGTGTTTCAGAAAGGCAGAATATAACAGTATGGTCAAGATGCCAGATGCATACCAAAAAAAAAAAAAGCTGAACTTGCCAATTTGAAGAGTATACAGAGTAGAACTTGGCAAAATGACATTAACAAAACAAAGAAGGACACTTTAAAATACTAAAAATTGTGGTTCTTAGTAAATACATAGTAGCTGTAAATGTTAATGTAGCAAATAAGTAACTTTCATAAAACAGAAATTACAGGAATCAAAAATGCATGACGAGTCAGAGATAAAAATTCGTCATTCCCAGTCCATGAAAGAGCACCTATATACTTTTGAAGACCTCATTAACATGACTAAGAAGGGTAGATCTCACTGAAAGACATCAAACTTGGCAACCTAAAAATGGAAAACACCATCTTTTCAGTTGCCTATGGGGGCAGACACAAAAAAATGACCATATATTAGGCTGTAAATAAGATCTTATTTTTTAAAATAGAAACAGTACAGGAAACATTCTATAATCAAAATATAAACAAAATCAGAATGAAAAAAATAAATGGGTTTGGGGTCTAAAAATTTTAAAACAACTTTTGACTCTTTAGTCACAAAGGCAATTCAGAATGGAAATGAAGAATTTCTAGAAAACAATGATAGTAAAAACACTATTTTTCAGACCCCCTGAGATGCACTTAAAGTAACGTTAGAAGAAAATGTGTAGTCTTAAATATTTATTCTTAAGAAAGAATGAAAATAATTTAAACATGATGTTCAAACACTTGGAAAGAAAATAATGAAAGAAACGAAAGGAAATCATAAGAAATCCATAAAGAAGTAAATGAGTTGCCAACACAAAACAATACAACTAATAAACTAATTTCAGAGTTTTTTTGAAAAAATAATTTTTAAAGACAAACTCATTTTTAAAAAATATTTATTTATTTGGCCGTGCCAGGTCTTTGTTGCAGCACGCGGGATCTTCTTTGCCACACATGGGATCTTCGGTGCAACCTTCAGGATCTTCAGTTGCGGTATGCGGGATCTTTAGTTGCGGGGCATGTGGGATCTGGTTCCCTGACCAGGGATCGAGCCCGAGCCCCCTGCATTGGGAGTGTGGAGTCCCAGCCACTGGACCACCAGGGAAATCCCAGACAAACTCATTTTTAAAGAAGAATATATAGGGACGTCCCTGGTGGCGCAGTGGTTAAGAATTCACCTGCCAATGCAGGGGACACGGGTCTGATCCCTGATCTGGGAAGATTCCACATGCCGCAGAGCAACTAAGCCTGTGTGCCACAACTACTGAGCCTGCACTCTAGAGCCCACGAGCCACAACTACTGAAACCCTCACACCCAGAGCCTGTGCTCCGCAACTACTGAGCCCATGTGCCACAACTACTGAAGCCTGGTCACCTACAGCCCATGCTCCACAACAAGAGAAGCCACCGCAATGAGAAGCCCGCGGACCACAACCAAGAGTAGCCCCCACTCGCCACAACAGAGAGAAAGCCCGCGCACAGCAACAAAGACCCAACACAGCCAAATAAATAAATAAAGGAGAATACATAAAACTAAAGAGAGAGTAATAATGATGATCAGAGATTCAACCTGGAGAAAATGAATAATTTCTGGGAAAACACAGAATATCAAAATTGACAAGATAGAAAATCAGATCATTTAAATGGAAGTAATAGAGAAAATAGAGCAATTCACCAAATAATAATAACAACAACAGGCAGAGAGTTCCACAGACAAATTCTGCCAAACCTTAAAGAAAAGATAAATCCAAAGTTATGTGAATTGTTCTTGGGCACAGAAAAAGAAGAAAAAATTCTTTTAATGAAGTGAATATAACATTTATTCCAAAATCAACAATATTGCAATAGCAAATACTGTAAAGTGTAAATATTATCATTGTAAATGCCATAAATTGTAAATAAATTATAATTATAAACTGTAAATATTAATGCAAAAATTCCAGTCAAGTATTAGCATCCAACAGCACGTTAATGAAATAATGCAACACGATCAAGCATATTTTCTCTCAGAAATAAAAGGATAGTTAAACATTAGCTCAGTACGAAGCCTATATTTCCTCATATTATGGATCTAAGTAGAAAAATTAAATGATCATCTCTACAGATACTGAAAAGGGCATATTTCAAAATTCAAGCATCATTCTTTATCAAAAGAACTCAATTAAGTAGTAATAGAGGAACACCCTTTAACTTGATAAAATATAATAAACTTAGTCTGAGTATTAATGGCGATGAAAAAGAAACATCTGCCCCGTCACCTCTACTATATAATATTTTAATAGAGGTATTAGCCAATTAAATTATGTAAGAGAAAAATACTAAATATAAAGTTAAAGAGAAAAGTAAAATCATCTGTATTTGCAAACGTGACTGTATACCAGGAAAAGGTATGGAAACTAAAAAAAAACTACAGCAAACTCAAGAGAACGCTGTAACATAACAGGATCACAAAATCAATAGTCAGAAATCAATAGCTCTGATATATGTTCTTTAAAAAGCTTAGAAAAACTACTGACTGAAACGCTTATACAATAGCAGTGAAAGGTAAAACATCTAACAAGCCACAAGAAATGTGAACACGTGTTAGAAGGAAACTTAAAAAGAACTCCATTAACATAAAAGACATAAAAGAGGTCTGAATAGATGGAAATACACATGGTGCTCTTGGTGAAGCAGTCTCAACATTGTAAAGATGTCAGCCCACCCTATGTTTTAAGGAATGCAACACTCCAGTAAAAACACCAACTTTGGCGGGGGCGGGAGGACAGAGTGGTGAGAGTAATTAGCAAGCTGATTCTGATGGTTATGTGCAAAATAAACAGAATCGTAGGAAAACTTTAATCCAGAAAAGCAAACAGAGGCCAGGCCCTATTAATTTAATTAACCAGGCCAGGTTAATTAAAATATATCATGAAGCCATAGATGGCTTCTGGCTTATGAAGAGACTGATTAATGGAATTAAATATAAAGTCCAGACATAGACACAATACCTAAGGAGATTTACTACATGATAATGGTGGCATCTTGAATTACTAGAGAAAAATGAACTCCTTGATAAATAATGTTGAGACAAGGGTTAACCATGAGGTACTGGATCTATACTTCACACCACACAAGAGGATGAACTCCAAATAGATCAAACATTTAAGTCTACAGTTATTAAACCATAAATGTGCTAGAAGAAAACACAACTAAATATCTTCATAAACTGGGAACAGAGGAGGTCTTTTTACCCGGATATAAAATCAATAAGATATAAAAGAAAATAAAACGTTATTGACCTTACCTATACAAAAGTAAAATTCCTCTTTATGACAACCACCCCTTTTTTTTTCTCTCCACTTGCTTATAACGCTAAAATTGAAATGCACAGATTTCTAGTGAGCCCAACTTTTAACCACTCTGTGAAAGGACCAGATAATGGGGTACTTCCTGTTGCCTTTGCCCTTTCTTTTTACATGGAGTTGTTACGGCATTAGTGAGGTTATGTACTTAATAATTACATTTTTAGTTCCCTTTTGGAAGGGCTTCATGAAATATCCAAATTGGTTTTGCCCAATTAATCTCTGTTTCCCAGAGTTCCTGTCTCCAAACAGATCTTCTGTTTTGTTTCTACCTCCACTCTCAAACCTTCAAAACTATGAAATGATGAGTAATGTAATTTCTCTGCCTTTTGTTCTGCCACCAGGACCTTTCATGTCAAGGGACTATCCTTTCATGAGGTGGAGAACAGCTCTTCCATGAAGACACATGCTTGGCTATGAAGGCACTACATTTGCCTTTTCTGTTCCCTCTATAAACCTCTCAGACTTGTCCCCATGGGCAGATGTCTCTTTCCAGTTAGGAAGATGGACAGTGCTTCGAGTCACGACCATGCTGGTGTTGACTGCTCATCCCATCATAAAGTGCAGACACACCTCCAGGGCCTCTCTCCTGATGCCCACTGGCTTTCCAACTGGGAAAATTTGGCCAAGCCCTACACGCTGCTCTGAATTTAATCAGACCTCTGCATAAGTAGATGCTCCATTCATAGCGTTGTAACAGCCATCCCATTAGGCCTTGATTTCAGATAGTCATTGTTTTTCTAAGACTGTATACTTTGCCTAAAGCCCCTGGAATCTGAGCTGAAACCCCACAAGCTGCAATTAATCAATCCTTTCCAACCTGGAAGACACCATCCACCTACTGTGAGATGCAAATACCTACACTTCAAAAGTGGATTCATGTAAGACTGGTGCACCAAAGGCACACTGCTCTACAGCCATTTGTAACGAATCTAGATTCCAGATAAAATTCTTCTTTCCCCAAGGTATTTTTTAAATGGTGTGAATGGCACCCCCATGTTAAGAACAGACACCCACAGGCCAAATAATCCTCGAAGAGCTGCTCCTGTTTGCTGCAGGACAAGTGAGGGTCTGTTCACTTAACCATTTTCCCCCCTTAATTCCTTTTACAATTTGCATTGCCTCAGAGCTCCAAATTATATCCTAATATATCTTAATTATGAGCTCCTTTTTATTTTCTTCTGTGTTAAGACTCCATCCTCTAGTTTTTCAGTCCCTGAATAATACGTCTTATCTTCCCGTAAATTTTCTTTTAACGAGGGTATCATCAATATAATGGAGTACGTACAGGTCTAAGAGTGACCTCCATATGTCCTGTATCTTGTCCACCTGAGTTATGTGCAATTATTATCTTTTGGCATAACCCTGACCCAGGTGAGCTAAGGTATGTTGTGCCCACTTGTAAAATGAAGGCAATCTGACTCTGAGACATCTTACCAATTGGACTGGGTTGCTGCCACGTATACGTCAGCAAAGTTATTTATCAGTTATTTATTTAGAAATGTGGACCACGTCAAAGAGTTTTCCCTTTCTATTGCTTTATTTAATAACAGATAATCTATTATAAGTCTCCATGACCCTCTGGCTTTTCCAATCATGAACTGCATGATTGTAGACTCTTATAAATGACGGCTGTCTCCTCCAAGCCTTCAATGATTTGCAGATCTGCAAATCTCTATTGCTAGCTCTAGCTATTAACTATGCACTTAGCACTGGGTAGTTTGACAGACTGTCCCTTAGCCTTATTCATGATTATAAGCGTACTGAATTTGTTTTCACCCAATCCCAAAGGGAAAAAAACCTCCATCTGGAGTTTGTATTTAAGTATAGTAGATCTGACTGTCGTAAAAGAGGCTCGTGTTGTTAATGGTTTAAACAAGATAAAAGTTGACTTTTGTCCTGCGCTAATTCCAGACTGGCACGGTGGCCCTGCTGCATAAAGTCAGCAGGGATTGAGGTCCCCTCTACTGTGTCTTTCCGCCATGATGTAAAAGGTAGATGGGAAACTGAGGCAGCAGCTTTTCTACATCAAGATCTTTGTTTTCACATGCATGAACCATCCATGCTCTGTGTAGCCAAGGAGACCAGGGAAGCTGGGTTCCTGGGGGAGCTGCTGAGCTTCCAGAGAAAATGCAAGATCTCTTCTACTTATAGATCTTGTCCCACATCATCTTAAAAACTAACCATCCAATAAATATTAACAAAAAAAAAGAAGCAACCATACTCCAATAAAAATTAAAACAAACAAACAAACAAAAAACTAACCAGACCACTAATACACACAACAGCATGGATGATTCTCAAGGGAACCATCTGAATGAACAATACTGGGGTGGGGGGGAAGCCAGTCTCAAAAGGTCCTGAACTTTACGATGCCATTTAAATGACATTCCAGAAATGAGAAAATCATAGAAATGGAAAACAGATTAGTGGTTGCCAGGGTTTAGGGATGGGTGTGGCTATAAAAGCGTAGCGTGAGGGGCCCTTGTGCTGACAAGAAGAGTTCTGTGTCTTGATTACGGTGGTGGTAACAAGAATCTACACGTGTGATAAAATGCACACACGCGCCAGTGCATGGAAACTGGCGAAACCTGAATAAGCTCTGCGGATTGTACCAATGTCAGTTTCCTAGTGTTTACATGACACTATAGTTTTTATAGAAGATACTACCACTGGGGAAACTAGGTGAAGCTTACATGGGACTTCCTGTACTTTTTTTTTTTTTTTTTTGCAATTTCTTTTGAATCTGTAATTATTTTTAACATAAAAATACTTTAAAATCTAAGTAAATATTAGATTAAACCAGACTGTGTCTCATGAGCATAATTGCCAGTTTGAACCCCTAACCACCCCTGTGCCAATGAGAAGGCAGACTCCTTTCTTTTAAAGCCATAGTCCAGGTTTTCACATCGTGTCCACATCCGGCCCATTGGCCAAAGCTTGGCTCGGTGACCTCAACAAGCTGCCCAGCTGAGTGGGAAATGTAGTCTTCATTCTGGGAGCCTATGTGCCCACTTAAAAATCAGAGGTTTTATTATTAAGAAAAATAGCATTCCTGAGTAATTTACGGGACAACTAGCTGTCCCTACTGCACTAGTTATCTAAATGTTGCCATTTCAGATTCTCTGAAAACCCAGCTACTTGCAGTTTCTGACTTGGTTTTGACAGCGAATGTAAAGCTACACTGTCAAAATACCTGATATCTACCTTCTTCAGCCCCCTTAAGCACGTCTGGGCTTCCCAGAGGATTACTAACATGCTGATTTCCTCTTCTGAAGTTCTGAAACCTCCAGTTCACGTGTGATTGGTTCTTGTGCTACACATCACTTTGCTCACGGCACCTAATCCTGACCTAAGCCAACTTGGGCGGGCAGAAGTGGTGAGGACCTTTCAGTAAGTACAGGTAGGCTCTGAGGCTTAGAGGTTTACTTTGACCTCTCCTACCTCCTGGCTAATGTTGAAGGCAGGCCTATGCCAGGCTGAGCCCCTGAACTCCTGCCGAAAAGGAAGATGAAAGAATTTCGCAA